>NW_026519109.1:0-158000 GCF_947347685.1 Pleuronectes platessa | reverse complement strand
ATCCTGCGATGCACATCTCCAGTGGCGCACATCTCCGGCGGTGCACATCTCTTGCGGCGCGCACCCTGCGGTGCACATAAATGAAACATTTATTTACAAAAAAATAATAATAATTAAATCAAATTAATAAAAAAACTGTGCGCACAAATCCTGCAGCGCACATCTCCTGCGTGCTAATCTCCTGCGTGCACATCTCCTGCGGTGCACATCTCCTGCTGCGCACATCTCCTGTGGTGCACATCTCCTGTTGCGCACATCTCCTGCGGTGCATATCTCTTGCGGCGCACATCCTGCGTTGCGAACTATGCGTTGCACATAAATAAAACAGTTATTTACAAAAAAAGAAAAAAATCAAATCAAATTAATAAAAAAACTGCGGCACACATCTCCTGCTGCGCATATCGCCTGCGGCGCACATCTCCTGCTATGTACGTCTCCTGCGGCTCACATCTCCTGCATGCACATCTCCTGCAGCGCACATCTCCTGCAGTGAATATCCCAAGTGGTGCACATCTCCTGCTGCGCACGTCTCCTGCGGCACACATCTCCTGCTGCGCACATCTCCTGCGGTGCACATCTCCTAATGCGCACATCTCCGGCGGTGCACATCTCTTGCGGCGCACACCCTGCGGTGCACATAAATGAAACATTTATTTACAAAAAAATATTATTAAATCAAATTAATAAAAAAAACGTGTGCACACACCCTGCTGCGCACATCTCCTGCGGCGCACATCTCCTGTGGCGCACATCTCTTGCGGCGCACATCTCTTGCGGTGCACATCTCCTGCGGCGCACATCTCCTGTGGCGCACATCTCTTGCGGCGCACATCTCTTGCGGTGCACATCTCCTGCTGCGCACATCTCCTGCGGTCCACATCTCCTGCTGCGCACATCTCCTGCAGTGCACATCTCCTGCTGCGCACATCTCCTGTGGTGCACATCTCTTGCGGCGCACATCCTGCGGCGCACACCCTGCGTTGCACATAAATGAAACATTTATTTACAAAAAAATTATAATAATTAACTCAAATTAATAACAAAACTGTGCGCACACATCCTGCGGCGCAAATCTCCTGCTGCGCACATCTCCTGTGTTGCAAAACATGCGATGCACATAAATAAAATAATAAAAAAACTTTGCGCACACATCCTGCGGCGCACATCTCCTGCGTGCATATCTCCTGCGGTGCACATCTCCAGTGGCGCACATCTCCTGCTACGAAAATCTCCTGCGTTGAAAATCCTGCATCGCACACCCTGCGGTGCACATAAATGAAACATTTATTTACAAAAAATAATAATAATTAACTCAAATTCCTAAAAAAAATGTGCGCACACATCCTGCGGCGTACATCGCCTGCGGCACTCATCTCCTGCGGCGCATATCTCCTGCGTACACATCTCCTGCGGTGCACATCTCCTGCTGCGCACATCTCCTGCGGTGTACATCTCCAGCGGTGCACATCTCCTGCTGCGCACATCTGCGGCGGTGCATATCTCTAGCGGCGCACATCCTGCCGCGCACATCTCCTGCGGTGCACATCTCCTGAGGCGCACATCTCCTGCGGTGCACATCTCCTGTGGTGCACATCTCCTGCTGCGCACATCTCCGGCGGTGCACATCTCTTGCGGCACACATCCTGCGGCGCACACCCTTCGTTGCACATAAATGAAACATTTATTTACAAAAAAATTATAATAATTAAGTCAAATTAATAAAAAAACTCTGCGCACACATCCTGCGGTGCAAATCTCCTGCTGCGCACATCTCCTGCATTGCAGAACATGCGATGCACATAAATAAAATTAATAAAAAAACTGTGCGCACACATCCTGCGGCGCACATCTCCTGCTGCGCACATCTCCTACGGTGCACATCTCCTGCGGCGCACATCTCCTGCGGTGCACATCTCCTGCTGCGCACATCTCCTGCGTTGCAAATCTCTGCACACATCCTGCGGCGCACATCTCCTGCGGCACTCATCTCCTGCGGCGCATATCTCCTGCGTACACATCTCCTGCGGTGCACATCTCCTGCTGCGCATATCTCCTGCGGTTTACATCTCCTGCGGTGCACATCTCCTGCTGCGCACATCTCCGGCGGTGCATTTCTCTTGTGGCGCACATCCTGCGGCGCACACCCTTCGTTGCACATAAATGAAACATTTATTTACAAAAAAATTATAATAATTAACTCAAATTAATAAAAAAACTGTGCGCACACATCCTGCGGCGCAAATCTCCTGCTGTGCACATCTCCTGCTTTGCACAACATGCGATGCACATAAATAAAATTAATAAAAAAACTGTGCGCACACATCCTGTGGCGCACATCTCCTGCGTGATAATCTCCTGCGTGCACATCTCCTGCGGCACACATCTCCTGCTGCGCATATCGCCTGCGGCACACATCTCCTGCTATGTACGTCTCCTGCGGCTCACATCTCCTGCATGCACATCTCCTGCAGCGCACATCTCCTGCAGTGAATATCCCAAGTGGTGCACATCTCCTGCTGCGCACGTCTCCTGCGGCACACATCTCCTGCTGCGCACATCTCCTGCGGTGCACATCTCCTAATGCGCACATCTCCGGCGGTGCACATCTCTTGCGGCGCACACCCTGCGGTGTACATAAATGAAACATTTATTTACAAAAAAATATTATTAAATCAAATTAATAAAAAAAACGTGTGCACACACCCTGCTGCGCACATCTCCTGCGGCGCACATCTCCTGTGGCGCACATCTCTTGCGGCGCACATCTCTTGCGGTGCACATCTCCTGCTGCGCACATCTCCTGCGGTGCACATCTCCTGCTGCGCACATCTCCTGCGGTGCACATCTCCTGCTGCGCACATCTCCTGCGTGCACATCTCTTGCGCCGCACATCTCCTGCGGCGCACATCTCTTGCTGCGCACATCTCCTGCGGTGCGCATCTCTTGCGGCGCACATCCTGCGGCGCACACCCTGCGTTGCACATAAATGAAACATTTATTTATAAAAAAATCAAAAAATCAAATCAAATTATTAAAAAAACTGCGGCACACATCTCCTGCTGCGCATATCTCCTGCGGCGCACATCTCCTGCTATGTACATCTCCAGTGGCGCACATCTCCGGCGGTGCACATCTCTTGCGGCGCGCACCCTGCGGTGCACATAAATGAAACATTTATTTACAAAAAAATAATAATAATTAACTCAAATTAATAAAAAAACTGTGCGCACAAATCCTGCAGCGCACATCTCCTGTGGTGCACATCTCCTGTTGCGCACATCTCCTGCGGTGCACATCTCCTGCGGTGCACATCTCCTGCTGCGCACATCTCCTGTGGTGCACATCTCCTGTTGCGCACATCTCCTGCGGTGCATATCTCTTGCGGCGCACATCCTGCGTTGCGAACTATGCGTTGCACATAAATAAAACAGTTATTTACAAAAAAAGAAAAAAATCAAATCAAATTAATAAAAAAACTGCGGCACACATCTCCTGCTGCGCATATTCTCTGAGGCGCACATCTCCTGCTATGTACCTCTCCTGCGGCTCACATCTCCTGCATGCACATCTCCTGCAGCGCACATCTCCTGCAGTGAATATCCCAAGTGGTGCACATCTCCTGCTGCGCACGTCTCCTGCGGCACACATCTCCTGCTGCGCACATCTCCTGCGGTGCACATCTCCTAATGCGCACATCTCCGGCGGTGCACATCTCTTGCGGCGCACACCCTGCGGTGCACATAAATGAAACATTTATTTACAAAAAAATATTATTAAATCAAATTAATAAAAAAAACGTGTGCACACACCCTGCTGCGCACATCTCCTGCGGCGCACATCTCCTGTGGCGCACATCTCTTGCGGCGCACATCTCTTGCGGTGCACATCTCCTGCTGCGCACATCTCCTGCGGCGCACATCTCCTGTGGCGCACATTTCTTGCGGCGCACATCTCTTGCGGTGAACATCTCCTGCTGCGCACATCTCCTGCGGTGCACATCTCCTGCTGCGCACATCTCCTGCGGTGCACATCTCCTGCTGCGCACATCTCCTGCGTACAAATCTCCTGCGGTGCACATCTCCTGCTGCGCACATCTCCTGCGGTGTACATCTCCTGCGGTGCACATCTCCTGCTGCGCACATCTCCTGCAGTGCACACATCCTGCGGCGCACATCTCCTGCGTGCTAATCTCCTGCGTGCACATCTCCTGCGGTGCACATCTCCTGCGGCGCACATCTCCTGCGGTGCACATCTCCTGCTGCGCACATCTCCTGTGGTGCACATTTCCTGTTGCGCACATCTCCTGCGGTGCATATCTCTTGTGGCGCACATCCTGCGTTGCGAACCCTGCGTTGCACATAAATAAAACAGTTATTTACAAAAAAATTAAAAAATCAAATCAAATTAATAAAAAAACTGCGGCACACATCTCCTGATGCGCATATTGCCTGCGGCGCACATCTCCTGCTATGTACATCTCCTGCGGCTCACATCTCCTGCATGCACATCTCCTGCGGCGCACATCTCCTGCGATGCACATCTCCAGTGGCGCACATCTCCTGCTGCGCATATCGCCTGCGGCGAATATCTCCTGCTATGTACATGTCCTGCAGCGCACATTTCCTTTGCACATCTCCTGCAGTGCATATCTCAAGTGGTGCACATCTCCTGCTGCGCACATCTCCTGCGGCGCATATCTCCTGCGTACACATCTCCTGCGGTGCACATCTCCTGCGGCGCACATCTCCTGCTATGTACATCTCCTGCGGCTCACATCTCCTGCATGCACATCTCCTGCGGCGCACATATCCTGCGATGCACATCTCCAGTGGCGCGCATCTCCGGCGGTGCACATCTCTTGCGGCGCGCACCCTGCGGTGCACATAAATGAAACATTTATTTACAAAAAAATAATAATAATTAACTCAAATTAATAAAAAAACTGTGCGCACAAATCCTGCAGCGCACATCTCCTGCGTGCTAATCTCCTGCGTGCACATCTCCTGCGGTGCACATCTCCTGCTGCGCACATCTCCTGTGGTGCACATCTCCTGTTGCGCACATCTCCTGCGGTGCATATCTCTTGCGGCGCACATCCTGCGTTGCGAACTATGCGTTGCACATAAATAAAAGAGTTATTTACAAAAAAAGAAAAAAATCAAATCAAATTAATAAAAAAAGTGCGGCACACATCTCCTGCTGCGCATATCGCCTGCGGCGCACATCTCCTGCTATGTACGTCTCCTGCGGCTCACATCTCCTGCATGCACATCTCCTGCAGCGCACATCTCCTGCAGTGCACACATCCTGCGGCGCACATCTCCTGCGTGCTAATCTCCTGCGTGCACATCTCCTGCGGTGCACATCTCCTGCGGCGCACATCTCCTGCGGTGCACATCTCCTGCTGCGCACATCTCCTGTGGTGCACATTTCCTGTTGCGCACATCTCCTGCGGTGTACATCCTGCGTCGCACACCCTGCGGTGCACATAAATGAAAAATTTATTTACAAAAAAATATTATTAAATCAAACTAATAAAAAAAACGTGTGCACACACCCTGCTGCGCACATCTCCTGAGGCGCATATCTCATGCTGCGCACATCTCCTGCGGCGCACATCTCCTGCGGTGCACATCTCCGGTGGCACATATCGCCTGCGGCGCACATCTCCTGCTATGTACATCTCCTGAGGCGCACATCTCCTGCGTGCACATCTCCTGCTATGTACATCTCCTGCGGCGCACATCTCCTGCGTGCACATCTCCTGCGGTGCACATCTCCAGTGGCGCACATCTCCTGCTGCGCAAATCTCCTGCGGTGTACATCCTGCGTCGCACACCCTGCGGTGCAAATAAATTAAACAATTATTTACAAAAAATAATAATAATTAACTCAAATTCCTAAAAAAACTGTGCGCACACATCCTGCATTGCACATCTCCTGCTTGCACATCTCCTGCGGCGCATATCTCCTGTGTACACATCTCCTGCGGTGCACATCTCCTGCTGCGCACATCTCCTGCGGTGGACATCTCCTGTGGTGCACATATCCTGCTATGTACATCTCCTAAGTGCTCATCTCCTGCTATGTAAATCTCCTGCGGCGCACATCTCCTGCGGCGCACATCTTCTGCGTGCACATCTCCTGCGGTGCACATCTCCAGTGGCGCACATCTCCTGCTGCGCAAATCTCCTGAGGTGCACATAAATGAAACATTTATTTACAAAAAATAATAATAATTAACTCAAATTCCTAAAAAAACTGTGCGTACACATCTCCTGCAGTGCACATCTCCTGCTGCGCACATCTCCTGCGGTGCAGATCTCCTGCGGTGCACATCTCCTGCTGCGCAAATCTCCTGCAGTGCACGACTCCTGCGTGCACATCTCCTGCTATGTACATCTCCTGCGGCGCAAATGTCCTGCGTGCACATCTCCTGCGGTGCACATCTCCAGTGGCGCACATCTCCTGCTGCGCAAATCTCCTGCGGTGTACATCCTGCGTCGCACACCCTGCGGTGCAAATAAATTAAACATTTATTTACAAAAAATAATAATAATTAACTCAAATTCATAAAAAAACTGTGCTCACACATCCTGCATTGCACATCTCCTGCTTGCACATCTCTTGCGGCGCACATCTCCTGCTATGTCTATCTCCTGCGGCGCACATCTCCTGCTATGTACATCTCCTGCTGCGCATATCGCCTGCGGCGCACATCTCCTGCGGTGCACATCTCCGATGGCGCACATCTCCTGCGTGCACATCTCCTGCGGCGCACATCTCCTGCAGCGCACATCTCCTGCGTGCACATCTCCTGCTGCGCATATCGCCTGCGGCGCACATCTCCTGCGGTGGACATCTCCTGCGGTGCACATATCCTGCTATGTACATCTCCTGCGGTGCACATCTCCTGCTGCGCAAATCTCCTGCAGTGCACGTCTCCTGCGGTGCACATCTCCGATGGCGCACATCTCCTGAGTGCACATCTCCTGCGGCGCACATCTCCTGCAGCGCACATCTCCTAAGTGCACATCTCCTGCGTACACATCTCCTGCGGCGCACATCTCCTGCGGTGCACATCTCCGGTGGCACATATCGCCTGCGGCGCACATCTCCTGCTATGTACATCTCCTGTGGCGCACATCTCCTGCGGCACTCATCTCCTGCGGCGCATATCTCCTGTGTACACATCTCCTGCTGTGCACATCTCCTGCTGCGCACATCTCCTGCGGTGCACATCTCCAGTGGCGCACATCTCCTGCTGCGCAAATCTCCTGAGGTGCACATAAATGAAACATTTATTTACAAAAAATAATAATAATTAACTCAAATTCCTAAAAAAACTGTGCGTACACATCTCCTGCATTGCACATCTCCTGCTTGCACATCTCTTGCGGCGCACATCTCCTGCTATGTCTATCTCCTGCGGCGCACATCTCCTGCTATGTACATCTCCTGCTGCGCATATCGCCTGCGGCGCACATCTCCTGCGGTGCACATCTCCGATGGCGCACATCTCCTGCGTGCACATCTCCTGCGGCGCACATCTCCTGCAGCGCACATCTCCTGCTGCGCACATCTCCTGCGGTGCACATCTCCTGCTGCGCAAATCTCCTGCAGTGCACGTCTCCTGCGGTGCACATCTCCGATGGCGCACATCTCCTGAGTGCACATCTCCTGCGGCGCACATCTCCTGCAGCGCACATCTCCTAAGTGCACATCTCCTGCGTACACATCTCTTGCGGTGCACATCTCCAGTGGCGCACATCTCCTGCTGCGGAAATCTCCTGCGGTGAACATCCTGCGTCGCACACCCTGCGGTGCACATAAATGAAACATTTATTCACAAAAAATAATAATAATTAACTCAAATTCCTAAAAAAACTGTGCGCACACATCCTGTGGCGCACATCTCCTGCGGCACTCATCTCCTGCGGCGCATATCTCCTGTGTACACATCTCCTGCTGTGCACATCTCCTGCTGCGCACATCTCCTGCGGTGGACATCTCCTGCGGCGCACATCTCCTGCTATGTACATCTCCTGCTGCGCATATCGCCTGCGGCGCACATCTCCTGCGGTGCACATCTCCGATGGCGCACATCTCCTGCGTGCACATCTCCTGCGGCGCACATCTCCTGCAGCGCACATCTCCTAAGTGCACATCTCCTGCGTGCACATCTCTTGCGGTGCACATCTCCAGTGGCGCACATCTCCTGCTGCGGAAATCTCCTGCGGTGAACATCCTGCGTCGCACACCCTGCGGTGCACATAAATGAAACATTTATTCACAAAAAATAATAATAATTAACTCAAATTCCTAAAAAACTGTGCGCACACATCCTGCAGCGCACATCTCCTGCTATGTACATCTCCTGCGGCGCACATCTCCTGCGTGCACATCTCCTGCGTGCACATCTCCTGCTATGTACATCTCCTGCTGCGCATATCGCCTGCGGCGCACATCTCCTGCTATGTACATCTCCTGCGGCGCACATCTCCTGCAGCGCACGTCTCCTGCGGTGCACATCTCCTAATGCGCACATCTCCGGCAGTGCACATCTCTTACGGCGCACACCCTGCGGTGCACATAAATGAAACATTTATTTACAAAAAAATATTATTAAATCAAATTAATAAAAAAAACGTGTGCGCAAACCCTGCTGCGCACATCTCCTGAGGCGCACATCTCCTGCTGCGCACATATCCTGCGTTGCACATCTCCTGCGTGCACATCTCCTGCGGCGCACATCTCCTGCGGTGCACATCTCCGGTGGCGCATATCGCCTGCGGCGCACATCTCCTGCTATGTACATCACCTGCGGCGCACATCTCCTGCGTGCACATCTCCTGCTATGTACATCTCCTGCGGCGCACATCTCCTGCGTGCACATCTCCTGTGTTGCAAATCTCCAGTGGCGCACATCTCCTGCTGCGCAAATCTCCTGCGGTGTACATCCTGCGTCGCACACCCTGCGGTGCAAATAAATTAAACATTTATTTACAAAAAATAATAATAATTAACTCAAATTCCTAAAAAAACTGTGCGCACACATCCTGCATTGCACATCTCCTGCTTGCACATCTCTTGCGTGCACATCTCTTGCGGTGCACATCTCCAGTGGCGCAGATCTCCTGCTGCGGAAATCTCCTGCGGTGAACATCCTGCGTCGCACACCCTGCGGTGCACATAAATGAAACATTTATTTACAAAAAATAATAATAATTAACTCAAATTCCTAAAAAAACTGTGCGCACACATCCTGTGGCACACATCTCCTGCGGCACTCATCTCCTGCGGCGCACATCTCCTGCGGTGCACATCTCCTGCGGCGCACATCTCCTGCGGTGCACTTCTCCTGCGGCGCACATCTCCTGCTGCACACATCTCCTGCGGCGCACATCTCCTGCGGTGCACTTCTCCTGCGGCACACATCTCCTGCTGCGCATATCGCCTGCGGCGCACATCTCCTGCTATGTACATCTCCTGCGGCTCACATCTCCTGCATGCACATCTCCTGCGGCGCACATATCCTGCGATGCACATCTCCAGTGGCGCACATCTCCGGTGGTGCACATCTCTTGCGGCGCGCACCCTGCGGTGCACATAAATGAAACATTTATTTACAAAAAAATAATAATAATTAACTCAAATTAATAAAAAAACTGTGCGCACAAATCCTGCAGCGCACATCTCCTGCGTGCTAATCTCCTGCGTGCACATCTCCTGCGGTGCACATCTCCTGCTGCGCACATCTCCTGTGGTGCACATCTCCTGTTGCGCACATCTCCTGCGGTGCATATCTCTTGCGGCGCACATCCTGCGTTGCGAACTATGCGTTGCACATAAATAAAACAGTTATTTACAAAAAAAGAAAAAAATCAAATCAAATTAATAAAAAAACTGCGGCACACATCTCCTGCTGCGCATATTGCCTGCGGCGCACATCTCCTGCTATGTACATCTCCTGCGGCTCACATCTCCTGCATGCACATCTCCTGCGGCGCACATCTCCTGCGATGCACATCTCCAGTGGCGCACATCTCCTGCTGCGCATATCGCCTGCGGCGAATATCTCCTGCTATGTACATGTCCTGCAGCGCACATTTCCTTTGCACATCTCCTGCAGTGCATATCTCAAGTGGTGCACATCTCCTGCTGCGCACATCTCCTGCGGCGCATATCTCCTGCGTACACATCTCCTGCGGTGCACATCTCCTGCGGCGCACATCTCCTGCTATGTACATCTCCTGCGGCTCACATCTCCTGCATGCACATCTCCTGCGGCGCACATATCCTGCGATGCACATCTCCAGTGGCGCGCATCTCCGGCGGTGCACATCTCTTGCGGCGCGCACCCTGCGGTGCACATAAATGAAACATTTATTTACAAAAAAATAATAATAATTAACTCAAATTAATAAAAAAACTGTGCGCACAAATCCTGCAGCGCACATCTCCTGCGTGCTAATCTCCTGCGTGCACATCTCCTGCGGTGCACATCTCCTGCTGCGCACATCTCCTGTGGTGCACATCTCCTGTTGCGCACATCTCCTGCGGTGCATATCTCTTGCGGCGCACATCCTGCGTTGCGAACTATGCGTTGCACATAAATAAAAGAGTTATTTACAAAAAAAGAAAAAAATCAAATCAAATTAATAAAAAAAGTGCGGCACACATCTCCTGCTGCGCATATCGCCTGCGGCGCACATCTCCTGCTATGTACGTCTCCTGCGGCTCACATCTCCTGCATGCACATCTCCTGCAGCGCACATCTCCTGCAGTGCACACATCCTGCGGCGCACATCTCCTGCGTGCTAATCTCCTGCGTGCACATCTCCTGCGGTGCACATCTCCTGCGGCGCACATCTCCTGCGGTGCACATCTCCTGCTGCGCACATCTCCTGTGGTGCACATTTCCTGTTGCGCACATCTCCTGCGGTGTACATCCTGCGTCGCACACCCTGCGGTGCACATAAATGAAAAATTTATTTACAAAAAAATATTATTAAATCAAACTAATAAAAAAAACGTGTGCACACACCCTGCTGCGCACATCTCCTGAGGCGCATATCTCATGCTGCGCACATCTCCTGCGGCGCACATCTCCTGCGGTGCACATCTCCGGTGGCACATATCGCCTGCGGCGCACATCTCCTGCTATGTACATCTCCTGAGGCGCACATCTCCTGCGTGCACATCTCCTGCTATGTACATCTCCTGCGGCGCACATCTCCTGCGTGCACATCTCCTGCGGTGCACATCTCCAGTGGCGCACATCTCCTGCTGCGCAAATCTCCTGCGGTGTACATCCTGCGTCGCACACCCTGCGGTGCAAATAAATTAAACAATTATTTACAAAAAATAATAATAATTAACTCAAATTCCTAAAAAAACTGTGCGCACACATCCTGCATTGCACATCTCCTGCTTGCACATCTCCTGCGGCGCATATCTCCTGTGTACACATCTCCTGCGGTGCACATCTCCTGCTGCGCACATCTCCTGCGGTGGACATCTCCTGTGGTGCACATATCCTGCTATGTACATCTCCTAAGTGCTCATCTCCTGCTATGTAAATCTCCTGCGGCGCACATCTCCTGCGGCGCACATCTTCTGCGTGCACATCTCCTGCGGTGCACATCTCCAGTGGCGCACATCTCCTGCTGCGCAAATCTCCTGAGGTGCACATAAATGAAACATTTATTTACAAAAAATAATAATAATTAACTCAAATTCCTAAAAAAACTGTGCGTACACATCTCCTGCAGTGCACATCTCCTGCTGCGCACATCTCCTGCGGTGCAGATCTCCTGCGGTGCACATCTCCTGCTGCGCAAATCTCCTGCAGTGCACGACTCCTGCGTGCACATCTCCTGCTATGTACATCTCCTGCGGCGCAAATGTCCTGCGTGCACATCTCCTGCGGTGCACATCTCCAGTGGCGCACATCTCCTGCTGCGCAAATCTCCTGCGGTGTACATCCTGCGTCGCACACCCTGCGGTGCAAATAAATTAAACATTTATTTACAAAAAATAATAATAATTAACTCAAATTCATAAAAAAACTGTGCTCACACATCCTGCATTGCACATCTCCTGCTTGCACATCTCTTGCGGCGCACATCTCCTGCTATGTCTATCTCCTGCGGCGCACATCTCCTGCTATGTACATCTCCTGCTGCGCATATCGCCTGCGGCGCACATCTCCTGCGGTGCACATCTCCGATGGCGCACATCTCCTGCGTGCACATCTCCTGCGGCGCACATCTCCTGCAGCGCACATCTCCTGCGTGCACATCTCCTGCTGCGCATATCGCCTGCGGCGCACATCTCCTGCGGTGGACATCTCCTGCGGTGCACATATCCTGCTATGTACATCTCCTGCGGTGCACATCTCCTGCTGCGCAAATCTCCTGCAGTGCACGTCTCCTGCGGTGCACATCTCCGATGGCGCACATCTCCTGAGTGCACATCTCCTGCGGCGCACATCTCCTGCAGCGCACATCTCCTAAGTGCACATCTCCTGCGTACACATCTCCTGCGGCGCACATCTCCTGCGGTGCACATCTCCGGTGGCACATATCGCCTGCGGCGCACATCTCCTGCTATGTACATCTCCTGTGGCGCACATCTCCTGCGGCACTCATCTCCTGCGGCGCATATCTCCTGTGTACACATCTCCTGCTGTGCACATCTCCTGCTGCGCACATCTCCTGCGGTGCACATCTCCAGTGGCGCACATCTCCTGCTGCGCAAATCTCCTGAGGTGCACATAAATGAAACATTTATTTACAAAAAATAATAATAATTAACTCAAATTCCTAAAAAAACTGTGCGTACACATCTCCTGCATTGCACATCTCCTGCTTGCACATCTCTTGCGGCGCACATCTCCTGCTATGTCTATCTCCTGCGGCGCACATCTCCTGCTATGTACATCTCCTGCTGCGCATATCGCCTGCGGCGCACATCTCCTGCGGTGCACATCTCCGATGGCGCACATCTCCTGCGTGCACATCTCCTGCGGCGCACATCTCCTGCAGCGCACATCTCCTGCTGCGCACATCTCCTGCGGTGCACATCTCCTGCTGCGCAAATCTCCTGCAGTGCACGTCTCCTGCGGTGCACATCTCCGATGGCGCACATCTCCTGAGTGCACATCTCCTGCGGCGCACATCTCCTGCAGCGCACATCTCCTAAGTGCACATCTCCTGCGTACACATCTCTTGCGGTGCACATCTCCAGTGGCGCACATCTCCTGCTGCGGAAATCTCCTGCGGTGAACATCCTGCGTCGCACACCCTGCGGTGCACATAAATGAAACATTTATTCACAAAAAATAATAATAATTAACTCAAATTCCTAAAAAAACTGTGCGCACACATCCTGTGGCGCACATCTCCTGCGGCACTCATCTCCTGCGGCGCATATCTCCTGTGTACACATCTCCTGCTGTGCACATCTCCTGCTGCGCACATCTCCTGCGGTGGACATCTCCTGCGGCGCACATCTCCTGCTATGTACATCTCCTGCTGCGCATATCGCCTGCGGCGCACATCTCCTGCGGTGCACATCTCCGATGGCGCACATCTCCTGCGTGCACATCTCCTGCGGCGCACATCTCCTGCAGCGCACATCTCCTAAGTGCACATCTCCTGCGTGCACATCTCTTGCGGTGCACATCTCCAGTGGCGCACATCTCCTGCTGCGGAAATCTCCTGCGGTGAACATCCTGCGTCGCACACCCTGCGGTGCACATAAATGAAACATTTATTCACAAAAAATAATAATAATTAACTCAAATTCCTAAAAAACTGTGCGCACACATCCTGCAGCGCACATCTCCTGCTATGTACATCTCCTGCGGCGCACATCTCCTGCGTGCACATCTCCTGCGTGCACATCTCCTGCTATGTACATCTCCTGCTGCGCATATCGCCTGCGGCGCACATCTCCTGCTATGTACATCTCCTGCGGCGCACATCTCCTGCAGCGCACGTCTCCTGCGGTGCACATCTCCTAATGCGCACATCTCCGGCAGTGCACATCTCTTACGGCGCACACCCTGCGGTGCACATAAATGAAACATTTATTTACAAAAAAATATTATTAAATCAAATTAATAAAAAAAACGTGTGCGCAAACCCTGCTGCGCACATCTCCTGAGGCGCACATCTCCTGCTGCGCACATATCCTGCGTTGCACATCTCCTGCGTGCACATCTCCTGCGGCGCACATCTCCTGCGGTGCACATCTCCGGTGGCGCATATCGCCTGCGGCGCACATCTCCTGCTATGTACATCACCTGCGGCGCACATCTCCTGCGTGCACATCTCCTGCTATGTACATCTCCTGCGGCGCACATCTCCTGCGTGCACATCTCCTGTGTTGCAAATCTCCAGTGGCGCACATCTCCTGCTGCGCAAATCTCCTGCGGTGTACATCCTGCGTCGCACACCCTGCGGTGCAAATAAATTAAACATTTATTTACAAAAAATAATAATAATTAACTCAAATTCCTAAAAAAACTGTGCGCACACATCCTGCATTGCACATCTCCTGCTTGCACATCTCTTGCGTGCACATCTCTTGCGGTGCACATCTCCAGTGGCGCAGATCTCCTGCTGCGGAAATCTCCTGCGGTGAACATCCTGCGTCGCACACCCTGCGGTGCACATAAATGAAACATTTATTTACAAAAAATAATAATAATTAACTCAAATTCCTAAAAAAACTGTGCGCACACATCCTGTGGCACACATCTCCTGCGGCACTCATCTCCTGCGGCGCACATCTCCTGCGGTGCACATCTCCTGCGGCGCACATCTCCTGCGGTGCACTTCTCCTGCGGCGCACATCTCCTGCTGCACACATCTCCTGCGGCGCACATCTCCTGCGGTGCACTTCTCCTGCGGCACACATCTCCTGCTGCGCATATCGCCTGCGGCGCACATCTCCTGCTATGTACATCTCCTGCGGCTCACATCTCCTGCATGCACATCTCCTGCGGCGCACATATCCTGCGATGCACATCTCCAGTGGCGCACATCTCCGGTGGTGCACATCTCTTGCGGCGCGCACCCTGCGGTGCACATAAATGAAACATTTATTTACAAAAAAATAATAATAATTAACTCAAATTAATAAAAAAACTGTGCGCACAAATCCTGCAGCGCACATCTCCTGCGTGCTAATCTCCTGCGTGCACATCTCCTGCGGTGCACATCTCCTGCTGCGCACATCTCCTGTGGTGCACATCTCCTGTTGCGCACATCTCCTGCGGTGCATATCTCTTGCGGCGCACATCCTGCGTTGCGAACTATGCGTTGCACATAAATAAAACAGTTATTTACAAAAAAAGAAAAAAATCAAATCAAATTAATAAAAAAACTGCGGCACACATCTCCTGCTGCGCATATCGCCTGCGGCGCACATCTCCTGCTATGTACGTCTCCTGCGGCTCACATCTCCTGCATGCACATCTCCTGCAGCGCACATCTCCTGCAGTGAATATCCCAAGTGGTGCACATCTCCTGCTGCGCACGTCTCCTGCGGCACACATCTCCTGCTGCGCACATCTCCTGCGGTGCACATCTCCTAATGCGCACATCTCCGGCGGTGCACATCTCTTGCGGCGCACACCCTGCGGTGTACATAAATGAAACATTTATTTACAAAAAAATATTATTAAATCAAATTAATAAAAAAAACGTGTGCACACACCCTGCTGCGCACATCTCCTGCGGCGCACTTCTCCTGTGGCGCACATCTCTTGCGGCGCACATCTCTTGCGGTGCACATCTCCTGCTGCGCACATCTCCTGCGGTGCACATCTCCTGCTGCGCACATCTCCTGCGGTGCACATCTCCTGCTGCGCACATCTCCTGCGTGCACATCTCTTGCGGCGCACATCCTGCGGCGCACACCCTGCGTGGCACATAAATGAAACATTTATTTATAAAAAAATCAAAAAATCAAATCAAATTAATAAAAAAACTGCGGCACACATCTCCTGCTGCGCATATCTACTGCGGCGCACATCTCCTGCTATGTACATCTCCAGTGGCGCACATCTCCGGCGGTGCACATCTCTTGCGGCGCGCACCCTGCGGTGCACATAAATGAAACATTTATTTACAAAAAAATAATAATAATTAACTCAAATTAATAAAAAAACTGTGCGCACAAATCCTGCAGCGCACATCTCCTGTGGTGCACATCTCCTGTTGCGCACATCTCCTGCGGTGCACATCTCCTGCTGCGCACATCTCCTGCGGTGCAGATCTCCTGCGGTGCACATCTCCTGCTGCGCAAATCTCCTGCAGTGCACGACTCCTGCGTGCACATCTCCTGCTATGTACATCTCCTGCGGCGCAAATGTCCTGCGTGCACATCTCCTGCGGTGCACATCTCCAGTGGCGCACATCTCCTGCTGCGCAAATCTCCTGCGGTGTACATCCTGCGTCGCACACCCTGCGGTGCAAATAAATTAAACATTTATTTACAAAAAATAATAATAATTAACTCAAATTCCTAAAAAAACTGTGCTCACACATCCTGCATTGCACATCTCCTGCTTGCACATCTCTTGCGGCGCACATCTCCTGCTATGTCTATCTCCTGCGGCGCACATCTCCTGCTATGTACATCTCCTGCTGCGCATATCGCCTGCGGCGCACATCTCCTGCGGTGCACATCTCCGATGGCGCACATCTCCTGCGTGCACATCTCCTGCGGCGCACATCTCCTGCAGCGCACATCTCCTGCGTGCACATCTCCTGCTGCGCATATCGCCTGCGGCGCACATCTCCTGCGGTGGACATCTCCTGCGGTGCACATATCCTGCTATGTACATCTCCTGCGTGCTCATCTCCTGCTATGTAAATCTCCTGCGGCGCACATCTCCTGCGTGCACATCTCCTGCGTGCACATCTCCTTTGGTGCACATCTCCAGTGGCGCACATCTCCTGCTGCGCAAATCTCCTGAGGTGCACATAAATGAAACATTTATTTACAAAAAATAATAATAATTAACTAAAATTCCTAAAAAAACTGTGCGTACACATCTCCTGCAGTGCACATCTCCTGCTGCGCACATCTCCTGCGGTGCACATCTCCTGCTGCGCAAATCTCCTGCAGTGCACGTCTCCTGCGGTGCACATCTCCGATGGCGCACATCTCCTGAGTGCACATCTCCTGCGGCGCACATCTCCTGCAGCGCACATCTCCTAAGTGCACATCTCCTGCGTACACATCTCTTGCGGTGCACATCTCCAGTGGCGCACATCTACTGCTGCGGAAATCTCCTGCGGTGAACATCCTGCGTCGCACACCGTGCGGTGCACATAAATGAAACATTTATTCACAAAAAATAATAATAATTAACTCAAATTCCTAAAAAAACTGTGCGCACACATCCTGTGGCGCACATCTCCTGCGGCACTCATCTCCTGCGGCGCATATCTCCTGTGTACACATCTCCTGCTGTGCACATCTCCTGCTGCGCACATCTCCTGCGGTGCACATCTCCAGTGGCGCACATCTCCTGCTGCGCAAATCTCCTGAGGTGCACATAAATGAAACATTTATTTACAAAAAATAATAATAATTAACTCAAATTCCTAAAAAAACTGTGCGTACACATCTCCTGCATTGCACATCTCCTGCTTGCACATCTCTTGCGGCGCACATCTCCTGCTATGTCTATCTCCTGCGGCGCACATCTCCTGCTATGTACATCTCCTGCTGCGCATATCGCCTGCGGCGCACATCTCCTGCGGTGCACATCTCCGATGGCGCACATCTCCTGCGTGCACATCTCCTGCGGCGCACATCTCCTGCAGCGCACATCTCCTGCTGCGCACATCTCCTGCGGTGCACATCTCCTGCTGCGCAAATCTCCTGCAGTGCACGTCTCCTGCGGTGCACATCTCCGATGGCGCACATCTCCTGAGTGCACATCTCCTGCGGCGCACATCTCCTGCAGCGCACATCTCCTAAGTGCACATCTCCTGCGTACACATCTCTTGCGGTGCACATCTCCAGTGGCGCACATCTCCTGCTGCGGAAATCTCCTGCGGTGAACATCCTGCGTCGCACACCCTGCGGTGCACATAAATGAAACATTTATTCACAAAAAATAATAATAATTAACTCAAATTCCTAAAAAAACTGTGCGCACACATCCTGTGGCGCACATCTCCTGCGGCACTCATCTCCTGCGGCGCATATCTCCTGTGTACACATCTCCTGCTGTGCACATCTCCTGCTGCGCACATCTCCTGCGGTGGACATCTCCTGCGGCGCACATCTCCTGCTATGTACATCTCCTGCAGCGCATATCGCCTGCGGCGCACATCTCCTGCGGTGCACATCTCCGATGGCGCACATCTCCTGCGTGCACATCTCCTGCGGCGCACATCTCCTGCAGCGCACATCTCCTAAGTGCACATCTCCTGCGTGCACATCTCTTGCGGTGCACATCTCCAGTGGCGCACATCTCCTGCTGCGGAAATCTCCTGCGGTGAACATCCTGCGTCGCACACCCTGCGGTGCACATAAATGAAACATTTATTCACAAAAAATAATAATAATTAACTCAAATTCCTAAAAAACTGTGCGCACACATCCTGCAGCGCACATCTCCTGCTATGTACATCTCCTGCGGCGCACATCTCCTGCGTGCACATCTCCTGCGTGCACATCTCCTGCTATGTACATCTCCTGCTGCGCATATCGCCTGCGGCGCACATCTCCTGCTATGTACATCTCCTGCGGCGCACATCTCCTGCAGCGCACGTCTCCTGCGGTGCACATCTCCTAATGCGCACATCTCCGGCAGTGCACATCTCTTACGGCGCACACCCTGCGGTGCACATAAATGAAACATTTATTTACAAAAAAATATTATTAAATCAAATTAATAAAAAAAACGTGTGCGCAAACCCTGCTGCGCACATCTCCTGAGGCGCACATCTCCTGCTGCGCACATATCCTGCGTTGCACATCTCCTGCGTGCACATCTCCTGCGGCGCACATCTCCTGCGGTGCACATCTCCGGTGGCGCATATCGCCTGCGGCGCACATCTCCTGCTATGTACATCACCTGCGGCGCACATCTCCTGCGTGCACATCTCCTGCTATGTACATCTCCTGCGGCGCACATCTCCTGCGTGCACATCTCCTGTGTTGCAAATCTCCAGTGGCGCACATCTCCTGCTGCGCAAATCTCCTGCGGTGTACATCCTGCGTCGCACACCCTGCGGTGCAAATAAATTAAACATTTATTTACAAAAAATAATAATAATTAACTCAAATTCCTAAAAAAACTGTGCGCACACATCCTGCATTGCACATCTCCTGCTTGCACATCTCTTGCGTGCACATCTCTTGCGGTGCACATCTCCAGTGGCGCAGATCTCCTGCTGCGGAAATCTCCTGCGGTGAACATCCTGCGTCGCACACCCTGCGGTGCACATAAATGAAACATTTATTTACAAAAAATAATAATAATTAACTCAAATTCCTAAAAAAACTGTGCGCACACATCCTGTGGCACACATCTCCTGCGGCACTCATCTCCTGCGGCGCACATCTCCTGCGGTGCACATCTCCTGCGGCGCACATCTCCTGCGGTGCACTTCTCCTGCGGCGCACATCTCCTGCTGCACACATCTCCTGCGGCGCACATCTCCTGCGGTGCACTTCTCCTGCGGCACAAATCTCCTGCTGCGCATATCGCCTGCGGCGCACATCTCCTGCTATGTACATCTCCTGCGGCTCACATCTCCTGCATGCACATCTCCTGCGGCGCACATATCCTGCGATGCACATCTCCAGTGGCGCACATCTCCGGTGGTGCACATCTCTTGCGGCGCGCACCCTGCGGTGCACATAAATGAAACATTTATTTACAAAAAAATAATAATAATTAACTCAAATTAATAAAAAAAACTGTGCGCACAAATCCTGCAGCGCACATCTCCTGCGTGCTAATCTCCTGCGTGCACATCTCCTGCGGTGCACATCTCCTGCTGCGCACATCTCCTGTGGTGCACATCTCCTGTTGCGCACATCTCCTGCGGTGCATATCTCTTGCGGCGCACATCCTGCGTTGCGAACTATGCGGTGCACATAAATGAAACATTTATTTACAAAAAAATAATAATAATTAACTCAAATTAATAAAAAAACTGTGCGCACAAATCCTGCAGCGCACATCTCCTGTGGTGCACATCTCCTGCGGTGCACATCTCCTGCTGCGCACATCTCCTGTGGTGCACATCTCCTGTTGCGCACATCTCCTGCGGTGCATATCTCTTGCGGCGCACATCCTGCGTTGCGAACTATGCGTTGCACATAAATAAAACAGTTATTTACAAAAAAAGAAAAAAATCAAATCAAATTAATAAAAAAACTGCGGCACACATCTCCTGCTGCGCATATCGCCTGCGGCGCACATCTCCTGCTATGTACGTCTCCTGCGGCTCACATCTCCTGCATGCACATCTCCTGCAGCGCACATCTCCTGCAGTGAATATCCCAAGTGGTGCACATCTCCTGCTGCGCACGTCTCCTGCGGCACACATCTCCTGCTGCGCACATCTCCTGCGGTGCACATCTCCTAATGCGCACATCTCCGGCGGTGCACATCTCTTGCGGCGCACACCCTGCGGTGTACATAAATGAAACATTTATTTACAAAAAAATATTATTAAATCAAATTAATAAAAAAAACGTGTGCACACACCCTGCTGCGCACATCTCCTGCGGCGCACTTCTCCTGTGGCGCACATCTCTTGCGGCGCACATCTCTTGCGGTGCACATCTCCTGCTGCGCACATCTCCTGCGGTGCACATCTCCTGCTGCGCACATCTCCTGCGGTGCACATCTCCTGCTGCGCACATCTCCTGCGTGCACATCTCTTGCGGCGCACATCCTGCGGCGCACACCCTGCGTGGCACATAAATGAAACATTTATTTATAAAAAAATCAAAAAATCAAATCAAATTAATAAAAAAACTGCGGCACACATCTCCTGCTGCGCATATCTACTGCGGCGCACATCTCCTGCTATGTACATCTCCAGTGGCGCACATCTCCGGCGGTGCACATCTCTTGCGGCGCGCACCCTGCGGTGCACATAAATGAAACATTTATTTACAAAAAAATAATAATAATTAACTCAAATTAATAAAAAAACTGTGCGCACAAATCCTGCAGCGCACATCTCCTGTGGTGCACATCTCCTGTTGCGCACATCTCCTGCGGTGCACATCTCCTGCTGCGCACATCTCCTGCGGTGCAGATCTCCTGCGGTGCACATCTCCTGCTGCGCAAATCTCCTGCAGTGCACGACTCCTGCGTGCACATCTCCTGCTATGTACATCTCCTGCGGCGCAAATGTCCTGCGTGCACATCTCCTGCGGTGCACATCTCCAGTGGCGCACATCTCCTGCTGCGCAAATCTCCTGCGGTGTACATCCTGCGTCGCACACCCTGCGGTGCAAATAAATTAAACATTTATTTACAAAAAATAATAATAATTAACTCAAATTCCTAAAAAAACTGTGCTCACACATCCTGCATTGCACATCTCCTGCTTGCACATCTCTTGCGGCGCACATCTCCTGCTATGTCTATCTCCTGCGGCGCACATCTCCTGCTATGTACATCTCCTGCTGCGCATATCGCCTGCGGCGCACATCTCCTGCGGTGCACATCTCCGATGGCGCACATCTCCTGCGTGCACATCTCCTGCGGCGCACATCTCCTGCAGCGCACATCTCCTGCGTGCACATCTCCTGCTGCGCATATCGCCTGCGGCGCACATCTCCTGCGGTGGACATCTCCTGCGGTGCACATATCCTGCTATGTACATCTCCTGCGTGCTCATCTCCTGCTATGTAAATCTCCTGCGGCGCACATCTCCTGCGTGCACATCTCCTGCGTGCACATCTCCTTTGGTGCACATCTCCAGTGGCGCACATCTCCTGCTGCGCAAATCTCCTGAGGTGCACATAAATGAAACATTTATTTACAAAAAATAATAATAATTAACTAAAATTCCTAAAAAAACTGTGCGTACACATCTCCTGCAGTGCACATCTCCTGCTGCGCACATCTCCTGCGGTGCACATCTCCTGCTGCGCAAATCTCCTGCAGTGCACGTCTCCTGCGGTGCACATCTCCGATGGCGCACATCTCCTGAGTGCACATCTCCTGCGGCGCACATCTCCTGCAGCGCACATCTCCTAAGTGCACATCTCCTGCGTACACATCTCTTGCGGTGCACATCTCCAGTGGCGCACATCTACTGCTGCGGAAATCTCCTGCGGTGAACATCCTGCGTCGCACACCGTGCGGTGCACATAAATGAAACATTTATTCACAAAAAATAATAATAATTAACTCAAATTCCTAAAAAAACTGTGCGCACACATCCTGTGGCGCACATCTCCTGCGGCACTCATCTCCTGCGGCGCATATCTCCTGTGTACACATCTCCTGCTGTGCACATCTCCTGCTGCGCACATCTCCTGCGGTGCACATCTCCAGTGGCGCACATCTCCTGCTGCGCAAATCTCCTGAGGTGCACATAAATGAAACATTTATTTACAAAAAATAATAATAATTAACTCAAATTCCTAAAAAAACTGTGCGTACACATCTCCTGCATTGCACATCTCCTGCTTGCACATCTCTTGCGGCGCACATCTCCTGCTATGTCTATCTCCTGCGGCGCACATCTCCTGCTATGTACATCTCCTGCTGCGCATATCGCCTGCGGCGCACATCTCCTGCGGTGCACATCTCCGATGGCGCACATCTCCTGCGTGCACATCTCCTGCGGCGCACATCTCCTGCAGCGCACATCTCCTGCTGCGCACATCTCCTGCGGTGCACATCTCCTGCTGCGCAAATCTCCTGCAGTGCACGTCTCCTGCGGTGCACATCTCCGATGGCGCACATCTCCTGAGTGCACATCTCCTGCGGCGCACATCTCCTGCAGCGCACATCTCCTAAGTGCACATCTCCTGCGTACACATCTCTTGCGGTGCACATCTCCAGTGGCGCACATCTCCTGCTGCGGAAATCTCCTGCGGTGAACATCCTGCGTCGCACACCCTGCGGTGCACATAAATGAAACATTTATTCACAAAAAATAATAATAATTAACTCAAATTCCTAAAAAAACTGTGCGCACACATCCTGTGGCGCACATCTCCTGCGGCACTCATCTCCTGCGGCGCATATCTCCTGTGTACACATCTCCTGCTGTGCACATCTCCTGCTGCGCACATCTCCTGCGGTGGACATCTCCTGCGGCGCACATCTCCTGCTATGTACATCTCCTGCTGCGCATATCGCCTGCGGCGCACATCTCCTGCGGTGCACATCTCCGATGGCGCACATCTCCTGCGTGCACATCTCCTGCGGCGCACATCTCCTGCAGCGCACATCTCCTAAGTGCACATCTCCTGCGGCGCACATATCCTGCGATGCACATCTCCAGTGGCGCACATCTCCGGCGGTGCACATCTCTTGCGGCGCGCACCCTGCGGTGCACATAAATGAAACATTTATTTACAAAAAAATAATAATAATTAACTCAAATTAATAAAAAAACTGTGCGCACAAATCCTGCAGCGCACATCTCCTGCGTGCTAATCTCCTGCGTGCACATCTCCTGCGGTGCACATCTCCTGTTGCGCACATCTCCCCTGGTGCACATCTCCTGTTGCGCACATCTCCTGCGGTGCATATCTCTTGCGGCGCACATCCTGCGTTGCGAACTATGCGTTGCACATAAATAAAACAGTTATTTACAAAAAAGAAAAAAATCAAATCAAATTAATAAAAAAACTGCGGCACACATCTCCTGCTGCGCATATCGCCTGCGGCGCACATCTCCTGCTATGTACGTCTCCTGCGGCTCACATCTCCTGCATGCACATCTCCTGCAGCGCACATCTCCTGCAGTGAATATCCCAAGTGGTGCACATCTCCTGCTGCGCACGTCTCCTGCGGCACACATCTCCTGCTGCGCACATCTCCGGCGGTGCACATCTCTTGCGGCGCACACCCTGCGGTGTACATAAATGAAACATTTATTTACAAAAATATATTATTAAATCAAATTAATAAAAAAAACTTGTGCACACACCCTGCTGCGCACATCTCCTGCGGCGCACATCTCCTGTGGCGCACATCTCTTGCGGCGCACATCTCTTGCAGTGCACATCTCCTGCGGCGCACATCTCTTGCGGCGCACATCTCTTGCGGTGCACATCTCCTGCTGCGCACATCTCCTGCGGTCCACATCTCCTGCTGCGCACATCTCCTGCTTTGCACAACATGCGATGCACATAAATAAAATTAATAAAAAAACTGTGCGCACACATCCTGCGGCGCACATCTCCTGCGTGCTAATCTCCTGCGTGCACATCTCCTGCGGCACACATCTCCTGCTGCGCATATCGCCTGCGGCGCATATCTCCTGCTATGTACGTCTCCTGCGGCTCACATCTCCTGCATGCACATCTCCTGCAGCGCACATCTCCTGCAGTGAATATCCCAAGTGGTGCACATCTCCTGCTGCGCACGTCTCCTGCGGCACACATCTCCTGCTGCGCACATCTCCTGCGGTGCACATCTCCTAATGCGCACATCTCCTGTGGCGCACATCTCTTGCGGCGCACATCTCTTGCGGTCCACATCTCCTGCTGCGCACATCTCCTGCAGTGCACATCTCCTGCTGCGCACATCTCCTGTGGTGCACATCTCTTGCGGGGCACATCCTGCGGCGCACACCCTGCGTTGCACATATATGAAACATTTATTTACAAAAAAATTATAATAATTAACTCAAATTAATAACAAAACTGTGCGCACACATCCTGCGGCGCAAATCTCCTGCTGCGCACATCTCCTGTGTTGCAAAACATGCGATGCACATAAATAAAATAATAAAAAAACTTTGCGCACACATCCTGCGGCGCACATCTCCTGCGTGCATATCTCCTGCGGTGCACATCTCCAGTGGCGCACATCTCCTGCTACGAAAATCTCCTGCGGTGAAAATCCTGCATCGCACACCCTGCGGTGCACATAAATGAAACATTTATTTACAAAAAATAATAATAATTAACTCAAATTCCTAAAAAAAATGTGCGCACACATCTTGCGGCGCACATCGCCTGCGGCACTCATCTCCTGCGGCGCATATCTCCTGCGTACACATCTCCTGCGGTGCACATCTCCTGCTGCGCACATCTCCTGCGGTGTACATCTCCAGCGGTGCACATCTCCTGCTGCGCACATCTGCGGCGGTGCATATCTCTAGCGGCGCACATCCTGCCGCGCACATCTCCTGCGGTGCACATCTCCTGAGGCGCACATCTCCTGCGGTGCACATCTCCTGTGGTGCACATCTCCTGCTGCGCACATCTCCGGCGGTGCACATCTCTTGCGGCACACATCCTGCGGCACACACCCTTCGTTGCACATAAATGAAACATTTATTTACAAAAAAATTATAATAATTAAGTCAAATTAATAAAAAAACTGTGCGCACACATCCTGCGGTGCAAATCTCCTGCTGCGCACATCTCCTGCATTGCAGAACATGCGATGCACATAAATAAAATTAATAAAAAAACTGTGCGCACACATCCTGCGGCGCACATCTCCTGCGTGCCAATCTCCTGCTGCGCACATCTCCTACGGTGCACATCTCCTGCGGCGCACATCTCCTGCGGTGCACATCTCCTGCTGCGCACATCTCCTGCGTTGCAAATCTCCGCACACATCCTGCGGCGCACATCTCCTGCGGCACACATCTCCTGCGGCGCTTATCTCCTGCGTACACATCTCCTGCGGTGCACATCTCCTGCTGCGCATATCTCCTGCGGTTTACATCTCCTGCGGTGCACATCTCCTGCTGCGCACATCTCCGGCGGTGCATATCTCTTGCGGCGCACATCCTGCGGCGCACACCCTTCGTTGCACATAAATGAAACATTTATTTAGAAAAAAATTATAATAATTAACTCAAATTAATAAAAAAACTGTGCGCACACATCCTGCGGCGCAAATCTCCTGCTGCGCACATCTCCTGCGGTGCACATCTCTTGCGGCGCACATCCTGCGGCACACACCCTGCGTTGCACATAAATGAAACATTTATTTACAAAAAAATCAAAAAATCAAATCAAATTAATAAAAAAACTGCGGCACACATCTCCTGCTGCGCATATCGCCTGCGGCGCACATCTCCTGCTATGTACATCTCCTGCGGCTCACATCTCCTGCATGCACATCTCCTGCGGCGCACATATCCTGCGATGCACATCTCCAGTGGCGCACATCTCCGGCATGCACATCTCCTGCAGCGCACATCTCCTGCAGTGAATATCCCAAGTGGTGCACATCTCCTGCTGCGCACGTCTCCTGCGGCACACATCTCCTGCTGCGCACATCTCCGGCGGTGCACATCTCTTGCGGCGCACACCCTGCGGTGTACATAAATGAAACATTTATTTACAAAAAAATATTATTAAATCAAATTAATAAAAAAAACGTGTGCACACACCAGCTGCGCACATCTCCTGCGGCGCACATCTCCTGTGGCGCACATCTCTTGCGGCGCACATCTCTTGCGGTGCACATCTCCTGCGGCGCACATCTCTTGCGGCGCACATCTCTTGCGGTGCACATCTCCTGCTGCGCACATCTCCTGCGGTCCACATCTCCTGCTGCGCACATCTCCTGCTTTGCACAACATGCGATGCACATAAATAAAATTAATAAAAAAACTGTGCGCACACATCCTGCGGCGCACATCTCCTGCGTGCTAATCTCCTGCGTGCACATCTCCTGCGGCACACATCTCCTGCTGCGCATATCGCCTGCGGCGCATATCTCCTGCTATGTACGTCTCCTGCGGCTCACATCTCCTGCATGCACATCTCCTGCAGCGCACATCTCCTGCAGTGAATATCCCAAGTGGTGCACATCTCCTGCTGCGCACGTCTCCTGCGGCACACATCTCCTGCTGCGCACATCTCCTGTGGCGCACATCTCTTGCGGCGCACATCTCTTGCGGTGCACATCTCCTGCGGCGCACATCTCTTGCGGCGCACATCTCTTGCGGCGCACATCTCTTGCGGTGCACATCTCCTGCTGCGCACATCTCCTGCGGTCCACATCTCCTGCTGCGCACATCTCCTGCAGTGCACATCTCCTGCTGCGCACATCTCCTGTGGTGCACATCTCTTGCGGCGCACATCCTGCGGCGCACACCCTGCGTTGCACATAAATGAAACATTTATTTACAAAAAAATTATAATAATTAACTCAAATTAATAACAAAACTGTGCGCACACATCCTGCGGCGCACATCTCCTGCGTGCATATCTCCTGCGGTGCACATCTCCAGTGGCGCACATCTCCTGCTACGAAAATCTCCTGCGGTGAAAATCCTGCATCGCACACCCTGCGGTGCACATAAATGAAACATTTATTTACAAAAAATAATAATAATTAACTCAAATTCCTAAAAAAAATGTGCGCACACATCCTGCGGCGCACATCGCCTGCGGCACTCATCTCCTGCGGCGCATATCTCCTGCGTACACATCTCCTGCGGTGCACATCTCCTGCTGCGCACATCTCCTGCGGTGTACATCTCCAGCGGTGCACATCTCCTGCTGCGCACATCTGCGGCGGTGCATATCTCTAGCGGCGCACATCCTGCCGCGCACATCTCCTGCGGTGCACATCTCCTGAGGCGCACATCTCCTGCGGTGCACATCTCCTGTGGTGCACATCTCCTGCTGCGCACATCTCCGGCGGTGCACATCTCTTGCGGCACACATCCTGCGGCGCACACCCTTCGTTGCACATAAATGAAACATTTATTTACAAAAAAATTATAATAATTAAGTCAAATTAATAAAAAAACTGTGTGCACACATCCTGCGGTGCAAATCTCCTGCTGCGCACATCTCCTGCATTGCAGAACATGCGATGCACATAAATAAAATTAATAAAAAAACTGTGCGCACACATCCTGCGGCGCACATCTCCTGCGTGCCAATCTCCTGCTGCGCACATCTCCTACGGTGCACATCTCCTGCGGCGCACATCTCCTGCGGTGCACATCTCCTGCTGCGCACATCTCCTGCGTTGCAAATCTCCGCACACATCCTGCGGCGCACATCTCCTGCGGCACTCATCTCCTGCAGCGCTTATCTCCTGCGTACACATCTCCTGCGGTGCACATCTCCTGCTGCGCATATCTCCTGCGGTTTACATCTCCTGCGGTGCACATCTCCTGCTGCGCACATCTCCGGCGGTGCATATCTCTTGCGGCGCACATCCTGCGGCGCACACCCTTCGTTGCACATAAATGAAACATTTATTTACAAAAAAATTATAATAATTAACTCAAATTAATAAAAAAACTGTGCGCACACATCCTGCGGCGCAAATCTCCTGCTGTGCACATCTCCTGCTTTGCACAACATGCGATGCACATAAATAAAATTAATAAAAAAACTGTGCGCACACATCCTGCGGCGCACATCTCCTGCGTGCTAATCTCCTGCGTGCACATCTCCTGCGGCACACATCTCCTGCTGCGCATATCGCCTGCGGCGCACATCTCCTGCTATGTACGTCTCCTGCGGCTCACATCTCCTGCATGCACATCTCCTGCAGCGCACATCTCCTGTGGTGCACATCTCCTGTTGCGCACATCTCCTGCGGTGCACATCTCCTGCGGTGCACATCTCCTGCTGCGCACATCTCCTGTGGTGCACATCTCCTGTTGCGCACATCTCCTGCGGTGCATATCTCTTGCGGCGCACATCCTGCGTTGCGAACTATGCGTTGCACATAAATAAAACAGTTATTTACAAAAAAAGAAAAAAATCAAATCAAATTAATAAAAAAACTGCGGCACACATCTCCTGCTGCGCATATCGCCTGCGGCGCACATCTCCTGCTATGTACGTCTCCTGCTGCTCACATCTCCTGCATGCACATCTCCTGCAGTGAATATCCCAAGTGGTGCACATCTCCTGCTGCGCACGTCTCCTGCGGCACACATCTCCTGCTGCGCACATCTCCTGCGGTGCACATCTCCTAATGCGCACATCTCCGGCGGTGCACATCTCTTGCGGCGCACACCCTGCGGTGCACATAAATGAAACATTTATTTACAAAAAAATATTATTAAATCAAATTAATAAAAAAAACGTGTGCACACACCCTGCTGCGCACATCTCCTGCGGCGCACATCTCCTGCGTGCTAATCTCCTGCGTGCACATCTCCTGCGGCACACATCTCCTGCTGCGCATATCGCCTGCGGCGCACATCTCCTGCTATGTACGTCTCCTGCGGCTCACATCTCCTGCATGCACATCTCCTGCAGCGCACATCTCCTGCAGTGAATATCCCAAGTGGTGCACATCTCCTGCTGCGCACGTCTCCTGCGGCACACATCTCCTGCTGCGCACATCTCCTGCGGTGCACATCTCCTAATGCGCACATCTCCGGCGGTGCACATCTCTTGCGGCGCACACCCTGCGGTGTACATAAATGAAACATTTATTTACAAAAAAATATTATTAAATCAAATTAATAAAAAAAACGTGTGCACACACCCTGCTGCGCACATCTCCTGCGGCGCACATCTCCTGTGGCGCACATCTCTTGCGGCGCACATCTCTTGCGGTGCACATCTCCTGCTGCGCACATCTCCTGCGGTGCACATCTCCTGCTGCGCACATCTCCTGCGGTGCACATCTCCTGCTGCGCACATCTCCTGCGTGCACATCTCTTGCGCCGCACATCTCCTGCGGCGCACATCTCTTGCTGCGCACATCTCCTGCGGTGCACATCTCTTGCGGCGCACATCCTGCGGCGCACACCCTGCGTTGCACATAAATGAAACATTTATTTACAAAAAAATCAAAAAATCAAATCAAATTAATAAAAAAACTGCGGCACACATCTCCTGCTGCGCATATCTCCTGCGGCGCACATCTCCTGCTATGTACATCTCCAGTGGCGCACATCTCCGGCGGTGCACATCTCTTGCGGCGCGCACCCTGCGGTGCACATAAATGAAACATTTATTTACAAAAAAATAATAATAATTAACTCAAATTAATAAAAAAACTGTGCGCACAAATCCTGCAGCGCACATCTCCTGTGGTGCACATCTCCTGTTGCGCACATCTCCTGCGGTGCACATCTCCTGCGGTGCACATCTCCTGCTGCGCACATCTCCTGTGGTGCACATCTCCTGTTGCGCACATCTCCTGCGGTGCATATCTCTTGCGGCGCACATCCTGCGTTGCGAACTATGCGTTGCACATAAATAAAACAGTTATTTACAAAAAAAGAAAAAAATCAAATCAAATTAATAAAAAAACTGCGGCACACATCTCCTGCTGCGCATATCGCCTGCGGCGCACATCTCCTGCTATGTACGTCTCCTGCGGCTCACATCTCCTGCATGCACATCTCCTGCAGCACACATCTCCTGCAGTGAATATCCCAAGTGGTGCACATCTCCTGCTGCGCACGTCTCCTGCGGCACACATCTCCTGCTGCGCACATCTCCTGCGGTGCACGTCTCCTGCGGCACACATCTCCTGCTGCGCACGTCTCCTGCGGCACACATCTCCTGCTGCGCACATCTCTTGCGGTGCACATCTCCTGCTGTGCACATCTCCTGCGGCGCACATCTCCTGTGGCGCACATTTCTTGCGGCGCACATCTCTTGCGGTGCACATCTCCTGCTGCGCACATCTCCTGCGGTGCACATCTCCTGCTGCGCACATCTCCTGCGGTGCACATCTCCTGCTGCGCACATCTCCTGCGTACAAATCTCCTGCGGTGCACATCTCCTGCGGTGCACATCCCCTGCTGCGCACATCTCCTGCAGTGCACACATCCTGCGGCGCACATCTCCTGCGTGCTATTCTCCTGCGTGCACATCTCCTGCGGTGCACATCTCCTGCGGCGCACATCTCCTGCGGTGCACATCTCCTGCTGCGCACATCTCCTGTGGTGCACATTTCCTGTTGCGCACATCTCCTGCGGTGCATATCTCTTGTGGCGCACATCCTGCGTTGCGAACCCTGCGTTGCACATAAATAAAACAGTTATTTACGAAAAAATTAAAAAATCAAATCAAATTAATAAAAAAACTGCGGCACACATCTCCTGATGCGCATATTGCCTGCGGCGCACATCTCCTGCTATGTAGATCTCCAGTGGCGCACATCTCCTGCTGCGCATATCGCCTGCGGCGCATATCTCCTGCTATGTACATGTCCTGCAGCTCACATTTCCTGTGCACATCTCCTGCAGTGCATATCTCAAGTGGTGCACATCTCCTGCTGCGCACATCTCCTGCGGCGCATATCTCCTGCGTACACATCTCCTGCGGTGCACATCTCCTGCTGCGCACATCTCCTGCGTTGTACATCTCCTGCGGTGCACATCTCCTGCTGCGCACATCTCCTGTGGTGCACATCTCCTGTTGCGCACATCCTGCGGCGCACATCCTGCGGCGCACATCTCCTGCGGTGCACATCTCTTGCGGCGCACATCCTGCGGCGCACACCCTTCGTTGCACATAAATGAAACATTTATTTACAAAAAAATTATAATAATGAACTCAAATTAATAAAAAAACTGTGCGCACACATCCTGTGGCGCACATCTCCTGCGTGCCAATCTCCTGCTGCGCACATCTCCTGCGGTGCACATCTCCTGCGGCGCACATCTCCTGCGGTGCACTTCTCCTGCGGCGCACATCTCCTGCTGCACACATCTCCTGCGGTGCACATCTCTTGCGGCGCACATCCTGCGGCGCACACCCTGCGTTGAACATAAATGAAACATTTATTTACAAAAAAATCAAAAAATCAAATCAAATTAATAAAAAAACTGCGGCACACATCTCCTGCTGCGCATATCGCCTGCGGCGCACATCTCCTGCTATGTACATCTCCTGCGGCTCACATCTCCTGCATGCACATCTCCTGCGGCGCACATATCCTGCGATGCACATCTCCAGTGGCGCACATCTCCGGCGGTGCACATCTCTTGCGGCGCGCACCCTGCGGTGCACATAAATGAAACATTTATTTACAAAAAAATAATAATAATTAACTCAAATTAATAAAAAAACTGTGCGCACAAATCCTGCAGCGCACATCTCCTGCGTGCTAATCTCCTGCGTGCACATCTCCTGCGGTGCACATCTCCTGCTGCGCACATCTCCTGTGGTGCACATCTCCTGTTGCGCACATCTCCTGCGGTGCATATCTCTTGCGGCGCACATCCTGCGTTGCGAACTATGCGTTGCACATAAATAAAACAGTTATTTACAAAAAAAGAAAAAAATCAAATCAAATTAATAAAAAAACTGCGGCACACATCTCCTGCTGCGCATATCGCCTGCGGCGCACATCTCCTGCTATGTACGTCTCCTGCGGCTCACATCTCCTGCATGCACATCTCCTGCAGCGCACATCTCCTGCAGTGAATATCCGAAGTGGTGCACATCTCCTGCTGCGCACGTCTCCTGCTATGTACGTCTCCTGCGGCACACATCTCCTGCTGCGCACATCTCCTGCGGTGCACATCTCCTAATGCGCACATCTCCGGCGGTGCACATCTCTTGCGGCGCACACCCTGCGGTGGACATAAATGAAACATTTATTTACAAAAAAATATTATTAAATCAAATTAATAAAAAAAACGTGTGCACACACCCTGCTGCGCACATCTCCTGCGGCGCACATCTCCTGTGGCGCACATCTCTTGCGGCGCACATCTCTTGCGGTGCACATCTCCTGCTGAGCACATCTCCTGCTGTGCACATCTCCTGCTGCGCACATCTCCTGCGGTGCACATCTCCTGCTGCGCACATCTCCTGCGTGCACATCTCTTGCGCCGCACATCTCCTGCGGCACACATCTCTTGCTGCGCACATCTCCTGCGGTGCACATCTCTTGCGGCGCACATCCTGCGGCGCACACCCTGCGTTGCACATAAATGAAACATTTATTTACAAAAAAATCAAAAAATCAAATCAAATTAATAAAAAAACTGCGGCACACATCTCCTGCTGCGCATATCGCCTGCTGCGCACATCTCCTGCTATGTACATCTCCTGCGGCTCACATCTCCTGCATGCACATCTCCTGCGGCGCACATCTCCTGCGATGCACATCTCCAGTGGCGCACATCTCCGGCGGTGCACATCTCTTGCGGCGCGCACCCTGCGGTGCACATAAATGAAACATTTATTTACAAAAAAATAATAATAATTAACTCAAATTAATAAGAAAACTGTGCGCACAAATCCTGCAGCGCACATCTCCTGCGTGCTAATCTCCTGCGTGCACATCTCCTGCGGTGCACATCTCCTGCGGCGCACATCTCCTGCGGTGCACATCTCCTGCTGCGCACATCTCCTGTGGTGCACATCTCCTGTTGCGCACATCTCCTGCGGTGCATATCTCTTGCGGCGCACATCCTGCGTTGCGAACTATGCGTTGCACATAAATAAAACAGTTATTTACAAAAAAAGAAAAAAATCAAATCAAATTAATAAAAAAACTGCGGCACACATCTCCTGCTGCGCATATCGCCTGCGGCGCACATCTCCTGCTATGTACGTCTCCTGCGGCTCACATCTCCTGCATGCACATCTCCTGCAGCACACATCTCCTGCAGTGAATATCCCAAGTGGTGCACATCTCCTGCTGCGCACGTCTCCTGCGGCACACATCTCCTGCTGCGCACATCTCCTGCGGTGCACGTCTCCTGCGGCACACATCTCCTGCTGCGCACGTCTCCTGCGGCACACATCTCCTGCTGCGCACATCTCTTGCGGTGCACATCTCCTGCTGTGCACATCTCCTGCGGCGCACATCTCCTGTGGCGCACATTTCTTGCGGCGCACATCTCTTGCGGTGCACATCTCCTGCTGCGCACATCTCCTGCGGTGCACATCTCCTGCTGCGCACATCTCCTGCGGTGCACATCTCCTGCTGCGCACATCTCCTGCGTACAAATCTCCTGCGGTGCACATCTCCTGCGGTGCACATCCCCTGCTGCGCACATCTCCTGCAGTGCACACATCCTGCGGCGCACATCTCCTGCGTGCTATTCTCCTGCGTGCACATCTCCTGCGGTGCACATCTCCTGCGGCGCACATCTCCTGCGGTGCACATCTCCTGCTGCGCACATCTCCTGTGGTGCACATTTCCTGTTGCGCACATCTCCTGCGGTGCATATCTCTTGTGGCGCACATCCTGCGTTGCGAACCCTGCGTTGCACATAAATAAAACAGTTATTTACGAAAAAATTAAAAAATCAAATCAAATTAATAAAAAAACTGCGGCACACATCTCCTGATGCGCATATTGCCTGCGGCGCACATCTCCTGCTATGTAGATCTCCAGTGGCGCACATCTCCTGCTGCGCATATCGCCTGCGGCGCATATCTCCTGCTATGTACATGTCCTGCAGCTCACATTTCCTGTGCACATCTCCTGCAGTGCATATCTCAAGTGGTGCACATCTCCTGCTGCGCACATCTCCTGCGGCGCATATCTCCTGCGTACACATCTCCTGCGGTGCACATCTCCTGCTGCGCACATCTCCTGCGTTGTACATCTCCTGCGGTGCACATCTCCTGCTGCGCACATCTCCTGTGGTGCACATCTCCTGTTGCGCACATCCTGCGGCGCACATCCTGCGGCGCACATCTCCTGCGGTGCACATCTCTTGCGGCGCACATCCTGCGGCGCACACCCTTCGTTGCACATAAATGAAACATTTATTTACAAAAAAATTATAATAATGAACTCAAATTAATAAAAAAACTGTGCGCACACATCCTGTGGCGCACATCTCCTGCGTGCCAATCTCCTGCTGCGCACATCTCCTGCGGTGCACATCTCCTGCGGCGCACATCTCCTGCGGTGCACTTCTCCTGCGGCGCACATCTCCTGCTGCACACATCTCCTGCGGTGCACATCTCTTGCGGCGCACATCCTGCGGCGCACACCCTGCGTTGAACATAAATGAAACATTTATTTACAAAAAAATCAAAAAATCAAATCAAATTAATAAAAAAACTGCGGCACACATCTCCTGCTGCGCATATCGCCTGCGGCGCACATCTCCTGCTATGTACATCTCCTGCGGCTCACATCTCCTGCATGCACATCTCCTGCGGCGCACATATCCTGCGATGCACATCTCCAGTGGCGCACATCTCCGGCGGTGCACATCTCTTGCGGCGCGCACCCTGCGGTGCACATAAATGAAACATTTATTTACAAAAAAATAATAATAATTAACTCAAATTAATAAAAAAACTGTGCGCACAAATCCTGCAGCGCACATCTCCTGCGTGCTAATCTCCTGCGTGCACATCTCCTGCGGTGCACATCTCCTGCTGCGCACATCTCCTGTGGTGCACATCTCCTGTTGCGCACATCTCCTGCGGTGCATATCTCTTGCGGCGCACATCCTGCGTTGCGAACTATGCGTTGCACATAAATAAAACAGTTATTTACAAAAAAAGAAAAAAATCAAATCAAATTAATAAAAAAACTGCGGCACACATCTCCTGCTGCGCATATCGCCTGCGGCGCACATCTCCTGCTATGTACGTCTCCTGCGGCTCACATCTCCTGCATGCACATCTCCTGCAGCGCACATCTCCTGCAGTGAATATCCGAAGTGGTGCACATCTCCTGCTGCGCACGTCTCCTGCTATGTACGTCTCCTGCGGCACACATCTCCTGCTGCGCACATCTCCTGCGGTGCACATCTCCTAATGCGCACATCTCCGGCGGTGCACATCTCTTGCGGCGCACACCCTGCGGTGGACATAAATGAAACATTTATTTACAAAAAAATATTATTAAATCAAATTAATAAAAAAAACGTGTGCACACACCCTGCTGCGCACATCTCCTGCGGCGCACATCTCCTGTGGCGCACATCTCTTGCGGCGCACATCTCTTGCGGTGCACATCTCCTGCTGAGCACATCTCCTGCTGTGCACATCTCCTGCTGCGCACATCTCCTGCGGTGCACATCTCCTGCTGCGCACATCTCCTGCGTGCACATCTCTTGCGCCGCACATCTCCTGCGGCACACATCTCTTGCTGCGCACATCTCCTGCGGTGCACATCTCTTGCGGCGCACATCCTGCGGCGCACACCCTGCGTTGCACATAAATGAAACATTTATTTACAAAAAAATCAAAAAATCAAATCAAATTAATAAAAAAACTGCGGCACACATCTCCTGCTGCGCATATCGCCTGCTGCGCACATCTCCTGCTATGTACATCTCCTGCGGCTCACATCTCCTGCATGCACATCTCCTGCGGCGCACATCTCCTGCGATGCACATCTCCAGTGGCGCACATCTCCGGCGGTGCACATCTCTTGCGGCGCGCACCCTGCGGTGCACATAAATGAAACATTTATTTACAAAAAAATAATAATAATTAACTCAAATTAATAAGAAAACTGTGCGCACAAATCCTGCAGCGCACATCTCCTGCGTGCTAATCTCCTGCGTGCACATCTCCTGCGGTGCACATCTCCTGCGGCGCACATCTCCTGCGGTGCACATCTCCTGCTGCGCACATCTCCTGTGGTGCACATCTCCTGTTGCGCACATCTCCTGCGGTGCATATCTCTTGCGGCGCACATCCTGCGTTGCGAACTATGCGTTGCACATAAATAAAACAGTTATTTACAAAAAAAGAAAAAAATCAAATCAAATTAATAAAAAAACTGCGGCACACATCTCCTGCTGCGCATATCGCCTGCGGCGCACATCTCCTGCTATGTACGTCTCCTGCGGCTCACATCTCCTGCATGCACATCTCCTGCAGCGCATATCTCCTGCAGTGAATATCCCAAGTGGTGCACATCTCCTGCTGCGCACGTCTCCTGCGGCACACATCTCCTGCTGCGCACATCTCCTGCGGTGCACATCTCCTAATGCGCACATCTCCGGCGGTGCACATCTCTTGCGGCGCACACCCTGCGGTGCACATAAATGAAACATTTATTTACAAAAAAATATTATTAAATCAAATTAATAAAAAAAACGTGTGCACACACCCTGCTGCGCACATCTCCTGCGGCGCACATCTCCTGTGGCGCACATCTCTTGCGGCGCACATCTCTTGCGGTGCACATCTCCTGCTGCGCACATCTCCTGCGGTGCACATCTCCTGCTGCGCACATCTCCTGCGGTCGCACATCTCCTGCTGCGCACATCTCCTGCGTGCACATCTCTTACGCCGCGCATCTCCTGCGGCGCACATCTCTTGCGGTCCACATCTCCTGCTGCGCACATCTCCTGCAGTGCACATCTCCTGCTGCGCACATCTCCTGTGGTGCACATCTCTTGCGGCGCACATCCTGCGGCGCAAACCCTGCGTTGCACATAAATGAAACATTTATTTACAAAAAAATTATAATAATTAACTCAAATTAATAACAAAACTGTGCGCACACATCCTGCGGCGCAAATCTCCTGCTGCGCACATCTCCTGTGTTGCAAAACATGCGATGCACATAAATAAAATAATAAAAAAACTTTGCGCACACATCCTGCGGCGCACATCTCCTGCGTGCATATCTCCTGCGGTGCACATCTCCAGTGGCGCACATCTCCTGCTACGAAAATCTCCTGCGGTGAAAATCCTGCATCGCACACCCTGCGGTGCACATAAATGAAACATTTATTTACAAAAAATAATAATAATTAACTCAAATTCCTAAAAAAAATGTGCGCACACATCCTGCGGCGCACATCGCCTACGGCACTCATGTCCTGCGGCGCATATCTCCTGCGTTCACATCTCCTGCGGTGCACATCTCCTGCTGCGCACATCTCCTGCGGTGTACATCTCCAGCGGTGCACATCTCCTGCTGCGCACATCTGCGGCGGTGCATATCTCTAGCGGCGCACATCCTGCCGCGCACATCTCCTGCGGTGCACATCTCCTGAGGCGCACATCTCCTGCGGTTCACATCTCCTGTGGTGCACATCTCCTGCTGCGCACATCTCCGGCGGTGCACATCTCTTGCGGCACACATCCTGCGGCGCACACCCTTCGTTGCACATAAATGAAACATTTATTTACAAAAAAATTATAATAATTAAGTCAAATTAATAAAAAAACTGTGCGCACACATCCTGCGGCGCAAATCTCCTGCTGCGCACATCTCCTGCATTGCAGAACATGCGATGCACATAAATAAAATTAATAAAAAAACTGTGCGCACACATCCTGCGGCGCACATCTCCTGCGTGCCAATCTCCTGCTGCGCACATCTCCTACGGTGCACATCTCCTGCGGCGCACATCTCCTGCGGTGCACATCTCCTTCTGCGCACATCTCCTGCGTTGCACATCTCCGCACACATCCTGCGGCGCACATCTCCTGCGGCACTCATCTCCTGCGGCGCATATCTCCTGCGTACACATCTCCTGCGGTGCACATCTCCTGCTGCGCACATCTCCTGCGGTTTACATCTCCTGCGGTGCACATCTCCTGCTGCGCACATCTCCGGCGGTGCATATCTCTTGCGGCGCACATCCTGCGGCGCACACCCTTCGTTGCACATAAATGAAACATTTATTTACAAAAAAATTATAATAATTAACTCAAATTAATAAAAAAACTGTGCGCACACATCCTGCGGCGCAAATCTCCTGCTGTGCAAATCTCCTGCTTTGCACAACATGCGATGCACATAAATAAAATTAATAAAAAAACTGTGCGCACACATCCTGCGGCGCACATCTCCTGCGTGCTAATCTCCTGCGTGCACATCTCCTGCGGTGCATATCTCTTGCGGCGCACATCCTGCGTTGCGAACCCTGCGTTGCACATAAATAAAACAGTTATTTACAAAAAAATTAAAAAATCAAATCAAATTAATAAAAAAACTGCGGCACACATCTCCTGCTGCGCATATCGCCTGCGGCGCACATCTCCTGCTATGTACATCTCCTGCGGCTCACATCTCCTGCATGCACATCTCCTGCGGCGCACATCTCCTGCGATGCACATCTCCAGTGGCGCACATCTCCTGCTGCGCATATCGCCTGCGGCGCATATCTCCTGCTATGTACATGTCCTGCAGCGCACATCTCCTGTGGCACTCATCTCCTGCGGTGCACATCTCCTGCGGCGCACATCTCCTGCGGTGCACTTCTCCTGCGGCGCACATCTCCTGCTGCACACATCTCCTGCGGTGCACATCTCTTGCGGCGCACATCCTGCGGCGCACACCCTGCGTTGCACATAAATGAAACATTTATTTACAAAAAAATCAAAAAATCAAATCAAATTAATAAAAAAACTGCGGCACACATCTCCTGTTGCGCATATCGCCTGCGGCGCACATCTCCTGCTATGTACATCTCCTGCGGCTCACATCTCCTGCATGCACATCTCCTGCGGCGCACATATCCTGCGTTGTACATCTCCAGTGGCGCACATCTCCGGCGGTGCACATCTCTTGCGGCGCGCACCCTGCGGTGCACATAAATGAAACATTTATTTACAAAAAAATAATAATAATTAACTCAAATTAATAAAAAAACTGTGCGCACAAATCCTGCAGCGCACATCTCCTGCGTGCTAATCTCCTGCGTGCACATCTCCTGCGGTGCACATCTCCTGCTGCGCACATCTCCTGTGGTGCACATCTCCTGTTGCGTACATCTCCTGCGGTGCATATCTCTTGCGGCGCACATCCTGCGTTGCGAACTATGCGTTGCACATAAATGAAACAGTTATTTACAAAAAAAGAAAAAAATCAAATCAAATTAATAAAAAAACTGCGGCACACATCTCCTGCTGCGCATATCGCCTGCGGCGCACATCTCCTGCTATGTACGTCTCCTGCGGCTCACATCTCCTGCATGCACATCTCCTGCAGCGCACATCTCCTGCAGTGAATATCCGAAGTGGTGCACATCTCCTGCTGCGCACGTCTCCTGCGGCACACATCTCCTGCTGCGCACATCTCCTGCTGTGCACATCTCCTAATGCGCACATCTCCGGCGGTGCACATCTCTTGCGGCGCACACCCTGCGGTGCACATAAATGAAACATTTATTTAAAAAAAAATATTATTAAATCAAATTAATAAAAAAAACGTGTTCACACACCCTGCTGCGCACATCTCCTGCGGCGCACATCTCCTGTGGCGCACATCTCTTGCGGCGCACATCTCTTGCGGTGCACATCTCCTGCTGCGCACATCTCCTGCGGCGCACATCTCCTGTGGCGCACATTTCTTGCGGCGCACATCTCTTGCGGTGCACATCTCCTGCTGCGCACATCTCTTGCGGCGCACATCTCCTGCGGTGCACATCTCCTGCTGCGCACATCTCCTGCGTACAAATCTCCTGCGGTGCACATCTCCTGCTGCGCACATCTCCTGCGGTGTACATCTCCTGCGGTGCACATCTCCTGCTGCGCACATCTCCTGCAGTGCACACATCCTGCGGCGCACATCTCCTGCGTGCTAATCTCCTGCGTGCACATCTACTGCGGTGCACATCTCCTGCGGCGCACATCTCCTGCGGTGCACATCTCCTGCTGCGCACATCTCCTGTGGTGCACATTTCCTGTTGCGCACATCTCCTGCGGTGCATATCTCTTGTGGCGCACATCCTGCGTTGCGAACCCTGCGTTGCACATAAATGAAACAGTTATTTACAAAAAAATTAAAAAATCAAATCAAATTAATAAAAAAACTGTGCGCACAAATCCTGCAGCGCACATCTCCTGCGTGCTAATCTCCTGCGTGCACATCTCCTGCGGTGCACATCTCCTGCGGCGCACATCTCCTGCGGTGCACATCTCCTGCTGCGCACATCTCCTGTGGTGCACATCTCCTGTTGCGCACATCTCCTGCGGTGCATATCTCTTGCGGCGCACATCCTGCGTTGCGAACTATGCGTTGCACATAAATGAAACAGTTATTTACAAAAAAAGAAAAAAATCAAATCAAATTAATAAAAAAACTGCGGCACACATCTCCTGCTGCGCATATCGCCTGCGGCGCACATCTCCTGCTATGTACGTCTCCTGCGGCTCACATCTCCTGCATGCACATCTCCTGCAGCGCACATCTCCTGCAGTGAATATCCCAAGTGGTGCACATCTCCTGCTGCGCACGTCTCCTGCGGCACACATCTCCTGCTGCGCACATCTCCTGCGGTGCACATCTCCTAATGCGCACATCTCTGGCGGTGCACATCTCTTGCGGCGCACACCCTGCGGTGCACATAAATGAAACATTTATTTACAAAAAAATATTATTAAATCAAATTAATAAAAAAAACGTGTGCACACACCCTGCTGCGCACATCTCCTGCGGCGCACATCTCCTGTGGCGCACATCTCTTGCGGCGCACATCTCTTGCGGTGCACATCTCCTGCTGCGCACATCTCCTGCGGTGCACATCTCCTGCTGCGCACATCTCCTGCGGTGCACATCTCCTGCTGCGCACATCTCCTGCGTGCACATCTCTTACGCCGCGCATCTCCTGCGGCGCACATCTCTTGCGGTCCACATCTCCTGCTGCGCACATCTCCTGCAGTGCACATCTCCTGCTGCGCACATCTCCTGTGGTGCACATCTCTTGCGGCGCACATCCTGCGGCGCACACCCTGCGTTGCACATAAATGAAACATTTATTTACAAAAAAATTATAATAATTAACTCATATTAATAACAAAACTGTGCGCACACATCCTGCGGCGCAAATCTCCTGCTGCGCACATCTCCTGTGTTGCAAAACATGCGATGCACATAAATAAAGTAATAAAAAAACTTTGCGCACACATCCTGCGGCGCACATCTCCTGCGTGCATATCTCCTGCGGTGCACATCTCCAGTGGCGCACATCTCCTGCTACGAAAATCTCCTGCGGTGAAAATCCTGCATCGCACACCCTGCGGTGCACATAAATGAAACATTTATTTACAAAAAATAATAATAATTAACTCAAATTCCTAAAAAAAATGTGCGCACACATCCTGCGGCGCACATCGCCTGCGGCACTCATGTCCTGCGGCGCATATCTCCTGCGTACACATCTCCTGCGGTGCACATCTCCTGCTGCGCACATCTGCGGCGGTGCATATCTCTAGCGGCGCACATCCTGCCGCGCACATCTCCTGCGGTGCACATCTCCTGAGGCGCACATCTCCTGCGGTGCACATCTCCTGTGGTGCACATCTCCGGCGGTGCACATCTCTTGCGGCACACATCCTGCGGCGCACACCCTTCGTTGCACATAAATGAAACATTTATTTACAAAAAAATTGTAATAATTAAGTCAAATTAATAAAAAAACTGTGCGCACACATCCTGCGGTGCAAATCTCCTGCTGCGCACATCTCCTGCATTGCAGAACATGCGATGCACATAAATAAAATTAATAAAAAAACTGTGCGCACACATCCTGCGGCGCACATCTCCTGCGTGCCAATCTCCTGCTGCGCACATCTCCTACGGTGCACATCTCCTGCGGCGCACATCTCCTGCGGTGCACATCTCCTGCTGCGCACATCTCCTGCGTTGCACATCTCCGCACACATCCTGCGGCGCACATCTCCTGCGGCACTCATCTCCTGCGACGCATATCTCCTGCGTACACATCTCCTGCGGTGCACATCTCCTGCTGCGCACATCTCCTGCGGTTTACATCTCCTGCGGTGCACATCTCCTGCTGCGCACATCTCCGGCGGTGCATATCTCTTGCGGTGCACATCCTGCGGCGCACACCCTTCGTTGCACATAAATGAAACATTTATTTACAAAAAAATTATAATAATTAACTCAAATTAATAAAAAAACTGTGCGCACACATCCTGCGGCGCAAATCTCCTGCTGTGCACATCTCCTGCTTTGCACAACATGCGATGCACATAAATAAAATTAATAAAAAAACTGTGCGCACACATCCTGCGGCGCACATCTCCTGCGTGCTAATCTCCTGCGTGCACATCTCCTGCGGCGCACATCTCCTGCTATGTACGTCTCCTGCGGCTCACATCTCCTGCATGCACATCTCCTGCAGCGCAAATCTCCTGCAGTGAATATCCCAAGTGGTGCACATCTCCTGCTGCGCACGTCTCCTGCGGCACACATCTCCTGCTGCGCACATCTCCTGCTGTGCACATCTCCTAATGCGCACATCTCCGGCGGTGCACATCTCTTGCGGCGCACACCCTGCGGTGCACATAAATGAAACATTTATTTACAAAAAAATATTATTAAATCAAATTAATAAAAAAAACGTGTGCACACACCCTGCTGCGCACATCTCCTGCGGCGCACATCTCCTGTGGCGCACATCTCTTGCGGCGCACATCTCTTGCGGTGCACATCTCCTGCTGCGCACATCTCCTGCGGCGCACATCTCCTGTGGCGCACATTTCTTGCGGCGCACATCTCTTGCGGTGCACATCTCCTGCTGCGCACATCTCCTGCGGTGCACATCTCCTGCTGCGCACATCTCCTGCGGTGCACATCTCCTGCTGCGCACATCTCCTGCGTACAAATCTCCTGCGGTGCACATCTCCTGCTGCGCACATCTCCTGCGGTGTACATCTCCTGCGGTGCACATCTCCTGCTGCGCACATCTCCTGCAGTGCACACATCCTGCGGCGCACATCTCCTGCGTGCTAATCTCCTGCGTGCACATCTCCTGCGGTGCACATCTCCTGCGGCGCACATCTCCTGCGGTGCACATCTCCTGCTGCGCACATCTCCTGTGGTGCACATTTCCTGTTGCGCACATCTCCTGCGGTGCATATCTCTTGTGGCGCACATCCTGCGTTGCGAACCCTGCGTTGCACATAAATGAAACAGTTATTTACAAAAAAATTAAAAAATCAAATCAAATTAATAAAAAAACTGTGCGCACAAATCCTGCAGCGCACATCTCCTGCGTGCTAATCTCCTGCGTGCACATCTCCTGCGGTGCACATCTCCTGCGGCGCACATCTCCTGCGGTGCACATCTCCTGCTGCGCACATCTCCTGTGGTGCACATCTCCTGTTGCGCACATCTCCTGCGGTGCATATCTCTTGCGGCGCACATCCTGCGTTGCGAACTATGCGTTGCACATAAATAAAACAGTTATTTACAAAAAAAGAAAAAAATCAAATCAAATTAATAAAAAAACTGCGGCACACATCTCCTGCTGCGCATATCGCCTGCGGCGCACATCTCCTGCTATGTACGTCTCCTGCGGCTCACATCTCCTGCATGCACATCTCCTGCAGCGCACATCTCCTGCAGTGAATATCCCAAGTGGTGCACATCTCCTGCTGCGCACGTCTCCTGCGGCACACATCTCCTGCTGCGCACATCTCCTGCGGTGCACATCTCCTAATGCGCACATCTCTGGCGGTGCACATCTCTTGCGGCGCACACCCTGCGGTGCACATAAATGAAACATTTATTTACAAAAAAATATTATTAAATCAAATTAATAAAAAAAACGTGTGCACACACCCTGCTGCGCACATCTCCTGCGGCGCACATCTCCTGTGGCGCACATCTCTTGCGGCGCACATCTCTTGCGGTGCACATCTCCTGCTGCGCACATCTCCTGCGGTGCACATCTCCTGCTGCGCACATCTCCTGCGGTGCACATCTCCTGCTGCGCACATCTCCTGCGTGCACATCTCTTACGCCGCGCATCTCCTGCGGCGCACATCTCTTGCGGTCCACATCTCCTGCTGCGCACATCTCCTGCATTGCACATCTCCTGCTGCGCACATCTCCTGTGGTGCACATCTCTTGCGGCGCACATCCTGCGGCGCACACCCTGCGTTGCACATAAATGAAACATTTATTTACAAAAAAATTATAATAATTAACTCAAATTAATAACAAAACTGTGCGCACACATCCTGCGGCGCAAATCTCCTGCTGCGCACATCTCCTGTGTTGCAAAACATGCGATGCACATAAATAAAGTAATAAAAAAACTTTGCGCACACATCCTGCGGCGCACATCTCCTGCGTGCATATCTCCTGCGGTGCACATCTCCAGTGGCGCACATCTCCTGCTACGAAAATCTCCTGCGGTGAAAATCCTGCATCGCACACCCTGCGGTGCACATAAATGAAACATTTATTTACAAAAAATAATAATAATTAACTCAAATTCCTAAAAAAAATGTGCGCACACATCCTGCGGCGCACATCGCCTGCGGCACTCATGTCCTGCGGCGCATATCTCCTGCGTACACATCTCCTGCGGTGCACATCTCCTGCTGCGCACATCTGCGGCGGTGCATATCTCTAGCGGCGCACATCCTGCCGCGCACATCTCCTGCGGTGCACATCTCCTGAGGCGCACATCTCCTGCGGTGCACATCTCCTGTGGTGCACATCTCCTGCTGCGCACATCTCCGGCGGTGCACATCTCTTGCGGCACACATCCTGCGGCGCACACCCTTCGTTGCACATAAATGAAACATTTATTTACAAAAAAATTGTAATAATTAAGTCAAATTAATAAAAAAACTGTGCGCACACATCCTGCGGTGCAAATCTCCTGCTGCGCACATCTCCTGCATTGCAGAACATGCGATGCACATAAATAAAATTAATAAAAAAACTGTGCGCACACATCCTGCGGCGCACATCTCCTGCGTGCCAATCTCCTGCTGCGCACATCTCCTACGGTGCACATCTCCTGCGGCGCACATCTCCTGCGGTGCACATCTCCTGCTGCGCACATCTCCTGCGTTGCACATCTCCGCACACATCCTGCGGCGCACATCTCCTGCGGCACTCATCTCCTGCGACGCATATCTCCTGCGTACACATCTCCTGCGGTGCACATCTCCTGCTGCGCACATCTCCTGCGGTTTACATCTCCTGCGGTGCACATCTCCTGCTGCGCACATCTCCGGCGGTGACTATCTCTTGCGGTGCACATCCTGCGGCGCACACCCTTCGTTGCACATAAATGAAACATTTATTTACAAAAAATTATAATAATTAACTCAAATTAATAAAAAAACTGTGCGCACACATCCTGCGGCGCAAATCTCCTGCTGTGCACATCTCCTGCTTTGCACAACATGCGATGCACATAAATAAAATTAATAAAAAAACTGTGCGCACACATCCTGCGGCGCACATCTCCTGCGTGCTAATCTCCTGCGTGCACATCTCCTGCGGTGCACATCTCCTGCGGCGCACATCTCCTGCGGTGCACATCTCCTGCTGCGCACATCTCCTGTGGTGCACATTTCCTGTTGCGCACATCTCCTGCGGTGCATATCTCTTGCGGCGCACATCCTGCGTTGCGAACCCTGCGTTGCACATAAATAAAACAGTTATTTACAAAAAAATTAAAAAATCAAATCAAATTAATAAAAAAACTGCGGCACACATCTCCTGCTGCGCATATCGCCTGCGGCGCACATCTCCTGCTATGTACATCTCCTGCGGCTCACATCTCCTGCATGCACATCTCCTGCGGCGCACATCTCCTGCGATGCACCTCTCCAGTGGCGCACATCTCCTGCTGCGCATATCGCCTGCGGCGCATATCTCCTGCTATGTACATGTCCTGCAGTGCACATTTCCTGTGCACATCTCCTGCAGTGCATATCTCAAGTGGTGCACATCTCCTGCTGCGCACATCTCCTGCGGCGCATATCTCCTGCGTACGCATCTCCTGCGGTGCACATCTCCTGCTGCGCACATCTCCTGCGTTGTACATCTCCTGCGGTGCACATCTCCTGCTGCCCACATCTCCGGCGGTGCAAATCTCTTGCGGCGCACATCCTGCGGCGCACACCCTTCGTTGCACATAAATGAAACATTTATTTACAAAAAAATTATAATAATGAACTCAAATTAATAAAAAAACTGTGCGCACACATCCTGCGGCGCACATCTCCTGCGTGCCAATCTCCTGCTGCGCACATCTCCTGCGGTGCACATCTCCTGCGGCGCACATCTCCTGCGGTGCACTTCTCATGCGGCGCACATCTCCTGCTGCACACATCTCCTGCGGTGCACATCTCTTGCGGCGCACATCCTGCGGCGCACACCCTGCGTTGCACATAAATGAAACATTTATTTACAAAAAAATCAAAAAATCAAATCAAATTAATAAAAAAACTGCGGCACACATCTCCTGCTGCGCATATCGCCTGCGGCGCACATCTCCTGCTATGTACATCTCCTGCGGCTCACATCTCCTGCATGCACATCTCCTGCGGCGCACATCTCCTGCGATGCACATCTCCAGTGGCGCACATCTCCGGCGGTGCACATCTCTTGCGGCGCGCACCCTGCGGTGCACATAAATGAAACATTTATTTACAAAAAAATAATAATAATTAACTCAAATTAATAAAAAAACTGTGCGCACAAATCCTGCAGCGCACATCTCCTGTGGTGCACATCTCCTGTTGCGCACATCTCCTGCGGTGCACATCTCCTGCGGTGCACATCTCCTGCTGCGCACATCTCCTGTGGTGCATATCTCTTGCGGCGCACATCCTGCGTTGCGAACTATGCGTTGCACATAAATAAAACAGTTATTTACATAAAAAGAAAAAAATCAAATCAAATTAATAAAAAAACTGCGGCACACATCTCCTGCTGCGCATATCGCCTGCGGCGCACATCTCCTGCTATGTACGTCTCCTGCGGCTCATATCTCCTGCAGCGCACATCTCCTGCAGTGAATATCCCAAGTGGTGCACATCTCCTGCTGCGCACGTCTCCTGCGGCACACACCCTGCTGCGCACATCTCCTGCGGCGCACATCTCCTGTGGCGCACATCTCTTGCGGCGCACATCTCTTGCGGTGCACATCTCCTGCTGCGCACATCTCCTGCGGCGCACATCTCCTGTGGCGCACATTTCTTGCGGCGCACATCTCTTGCGGTGCACATCTCCTGCTGCGCACATCTCCTGCTGCGCACATCTCCTGCGTACAAATCTCCTGCGGTGCACATCTCCTGCTGCGCACATCTCCTGCGGTGTACATCTTCTGCGGTGCACATCTCCTGCTGCGCACATCTCCTGCAGTGCACACATCCTGCGGCGCACATCTCCTGCGTGCTAATCTCCTGCGTGCACATCTCCTGCGGTGCACATCTCCTGCGGCGCACATCTCCTGCGGTGCACATCTCCTGCTGCGCACATCTCCTGTGGTGCACATTTCCTGTTGCGCACACTTCCTGCGGTGCATATCTCTTGTGGCGCACATCCTGCGTTGCGAACCCTGCGTTGCACATAAATGAAACAGTTATTTACAAAAAAATTAAAAAATCAAATCAAATTAATAAAAAAACTGCGGCACACATCTCCTGCGGCGCACATCTCCTGCGATGCACATCTCCAGTGGCGCACATCTCCTGCTGCGCATATCGCCTGCGGCGCATATCTCCTGCTATGTACATGTCCTGCAGCGCACATTTCCTGTGCACATCTCCTGCAGTGCATATCTCAAGTGGTGCACATCTCCTGCTGCGCACATCTCCTGCGGCGCATATCTCCTGCGTACACATCTCCTGCGGTGCACATCTCCTGCTGCGCACATCTCCTGCGTTGTACATCTCCTGCGGTGCACATCTCCTGCTGCCCACATCTCCGGCGGTGCAAATCTCTTGCGGCGCACATCCTGCGGCGCACACCCTTCGTTGCACATAAATGAAACATTTATTTACAAAAAAATTATAATAATGAACTCAAATTAATAAAAAAACTGTGCGCACACATCCTGCGGCGCACATCTCCTGCGTGCCAATCTCCTGCTGCGCACATCTCCTGCGGTGCACATCTCCTGCGGCGCACATCTCCTGCGGTGCACTTCTCCTGCAGCGCACATCTCCTGCTGCACACATCTCCTGCGGTGCACATCTCTTGCGGCGCACATCCTGCGGCGCACACCCTGCGTTGCACATAAATGAAACATTTATTTACAAAAAAATCAAAAAATCAAATCAAATTAATAAAAAAACTGCGGCACACATCTCCTGCTGCGCATATCGCCTGCGGCGCACATCTCCTGCTATGTACATCTCCTGCGGCTCACATCTCCTGCATGCACATCTCCTGCGGCGCACATATCCTGCGATGCACATCTCCAGTGGCGCACATCTCCGGCGGTGCACATCTCTTGCGGCGCGCACCCTGCGGTGCACATAAATGAAACATTTACTTACAAAAAAATAATAATAATTAACTCAAATTAATAAAAAAACTGTGCGCACAAATCCTGCAGCGCACATCTCCTGCGTGCTAATCTCCTGCGTGCACATCTCCTGCGGTGCACATCTCCTGCTGCGCACATCTCCTGTGGTGCACATCTTCTGTTGCGCACATCTCCTGCGGAGCATATCTCTTGCGGCGCACATCCTGCGTTGCGAACTATGCGTTGCACATAAATAAAACAGTTATTTACAAAAAAAGAAAAAAATCAAATCAAATTAATAAAAAAACTGCGGCACACATCTCCTGCTGCGCATATCGCCTGCGGCGCACATCTCCTGCTATGTACGTCTCCTGCGGCTCACATCTCCTGCATGCACATCTCCTGCAGCGCACATCTCCTGCAGTGAATATCCCAAGTGGTGCACATCTCCTGCTGCGCACGTCTCCTGCGGCACACATCTCCTGCTGCGCACATCTCCTGCGGTGCACATCTCCTAATGCGCACATCTCCGGCGGTGCACATCTCTTGCGGCGCACACCCTGCGGTGTACATAAATTAAACATTTATTTACAAAAAAATATTATTAAATCAAATTAATAAAAAAAACGTGTGCACACACCCTGCTGCGCACATCTCCTGCGGCGCACATCTCCTGTGGCGCACATCTCTTGCGGCGCACATCTCTTGCGGTGCACATCTCCTGCTGCGCACATCTCCTGCGGTGCACATCTCCTGCTGCGCACATCTCCTGCGGTGCACATCTCCTGCTGGGCACATCTCCTGCGTGCACATCTCTTGCGCCGCACATCTCCTGCGGCGCACATCTCTTGCTGCGCACATCTCCTGCGGTGCACATCTCTTGCGGCGCACATCCTGCGGCGCACACCTTGCGTTGCACATAAATGAAACATCTATTTACAAAAAAAGAAAAAAATCAAATCAAATTAATGGAAAAACTGCGGCACACATCTCCTGCTGCGCATATCGCCTGCGGCGCACATCTCCTGCTATGTACGTCTCCTGCGGCTCACATCTCCTGCATGCACATCTCCTGCAGCGCACATCTCCTGCAGTGAATATCCCAAGTGGTGCACATCTCCTGCTGCGCACGTCTCCTGCGGCACACATCTCCTGCTGCGCACATCTCCTGCGGTGCACATCTCCTAATGCGCACATCTCCGGCGGTGCACATCTCTTGCGTCGCACACCCTGCGGTGCACATAAATGAAACATTTATTTACAAAAAAATATTATTAAATCAAATTAATAAAAAAAACGTGTGCACACACCCTGCTGCGCACATCTCCTGCGGCGCACATCTCCTGTGGCGCACATCTCTTGCGGCGCACATCTCTTGAGGTGCACATCTCCTGCTGCGCACATCTACTGCGGTGCATATCTCCTGCTGCGCACATCTCCTGCGTGCACATCTCTTACGCCGCGCATCTCCTGCGGCGCACATCTCTTGCGGTCCACATCTCCTGATGCGCACATCTCCTGCAGTGCACATCTCCTGCTGCGCACATCTCCTGTGGTGCACATCTCTTGCGGCGCACATCCTGCGGCGCACACCCTGCGTTGCACATAAATGAAACATTTATTTACAAAAAAATTATAATAATTAACTCAAATTAATAACAAAACTGTGCGCACACATCCTGCGGCGCAAATCTCCTGCTGCGCACATCTCCTGTGTTGCAAAACATGCGATGCACATAAATAAAATAATAAAAAAACTTTGCGCACACATCCTGCGGCGCACATCTCCTGCGTGCATATCTCCTGCGGTGCACATCTCCAGTGGCGCACATCTCCTGCTACGAAAATCTCCTGCGGTGAAAATCCTGCATCGCACACCCTGCGGTGCACATAAATGAAACATTTATTTACAAAAAATAATAATAATTAACTCAAATTCCTAAAAAAAATGTGCGCACACATCCTGCGGCGCACATCGCCTGCGGCACTCATCTCCAGCGGTGCACATCTCCTGCTGCGCACATCTGCGGCGGTGCATATCTCTAGCGGCGCAAATCCTGCCACGCACATCTCCTGCGGTGCACATCTCCTGAGGCGCACATCTCCTGCGGTGCACATCTCCTGTGGTGCACATCTCCTGCTGCGCACATCTCCTGCGGTGCACACATCCTGCTGCGAACATCTCCGGCGGTGCATATCTCTTGCGGCGCACATTCTGCGGCGCACACCCTTCGTTGCACATAAATGAAACATTTATTTACAAAAAAATTATAATAATTAACTCAAATTAATAAAATAAATGTGCGCACACATCCTGCGGCGCACATCTCCTGTGGCACTCATCTCCTGCGGCGCATATCTCCTGCGTACACATTTCCTGCGGTGCACATCTCCAGTGGCGCACATCTCCGGCGGTGCACATCTCTTGCGGCGCGCACCCTGCGGTGCACATAAATGAAACATTTATTTACAAAAAAATAATAATAATTAACTCAAATTAATAAAAAAACTGTGCGCACAAATCCTGCAGCGCACATCTCCTGCGTGATAATCTCCTGCGTGCACATCTCCTGCGGTGCACATCTCCTGCGGCGCACATCTCCTGCGGTGCACATCTCCTGCTGCGCACATCTCCTGTGGTGCACATCTCCTGTTGCGCACATCTCCTGCGGTGCATATCTCTTGCGGCGCACATCCTGCGTTGCGAACTATGCGTTGCACATAAATAAAACAGTTATTTACAAAAAAAGAAAAAAATCAAATCAAATTAACAAAAAAACTGCGGCACACATCTCCTGCTGCGCATATCGCCTGCGGCGCACATCTCCTGCTATGTACGTCTCCTGCGGCTCACATCTCCTGCATGCACATCTCCTGCAGCGCACATCTCCTGCAGTGAATATCCCAAGTGGTGCACATCTCCTGCTGCGCACGTCTCCTGCGGCACGCATCTCCTGCTGCGCACATCTCCTGCGGTGCACATCTCCTAATGCGCACATCTCCGGCGGTGCACATCTCTTGCGGGGCACACCCTGCGGTGCACATAAATGAAACATTTATTTACAAAAAAATATTCTTAAATCAAATTAATAAAAAAAACGTGTGCACACACCCTGCTGCGCACATCTCCTGCGGCGCACATCTCCTGTGGCGCACATTTCTTGCGGTGCACATCTCCTGCTGCGCACATCTCCTGCGGTGCACATCTCCTGCTGCGCACATCTCCTGCGGTGCACATCTCCTGCTGCGCACATCTCCTGCGTGCTAATCTCCTGCGTGCACATCTCCTGCGGTGCACATTTCCTGCGGCGCACATCTCCTGCGGTGCACATCTCCTGCTACGCACATCTCCTGTGGTGCACATCTCCTGTTGCGCACATCTCCTGCGGTGCATATCTCTAGCGGCGCACATCCTGCGGCGCACATCTCCTGCGGTGCACATCTCCTGAGGCGCACATCTCCTGCGGTGCACATCTCCTGTGGTGCACATCTCCTGCTGCGCACATCTCCGGCGGTGCACATCTCTTGCGGCACACATCCTGCGGCGCACACCCTTCGTTGCACATAAATGAAACATTTATTTACAAAAAAATTATAATAATTAAGTCAAATTAATAAAAAAACTGTGCGCACACATCCTGCGGCGCAAATCTCCTGCTGCGCACATCTCCTGCATTGCAGAACATGCGATGCACAGAAATAAAATTAATAAAAAAACTGTGCGCACACATCCTGCGGCGCACATCTCCTGCGTGCCAATCTCCTGCTGCACACATCTCCTACGGTGCACATGTCCTGCATCGCACATCTCCTGCGGGGCACATCTCCTGCTGCGCACATCTCCTGCGGTGCACATCTCCGCACACATCCTGCGGCGCACATCTCTTGCGGCACTCATCTCCTGCGGCGCATATCTCCTGCGTACAAATCTCCTGCGGTGCACATCTCCTGCTGCGCACATCTCCTGCGGTGTACATCTCCTGCGGTGCACATCTCCTGCTGCGAACATCTCCGGCGGTGCATATCTCTTGCGGCGCACATTCTGCGGCGCACACCCTTCGTTGCACATAAATGAATCATTTATTTACAAAAAAATTATAATAATTAACTCAAATTAATAAAATAAATGTGCCCACACATCCTGCGGCGCACATCTCCTGTGGCACTCATCTCCTGCGGCGCATATCTCCTGCGGTTTACATCTCCTGCGGTGCACATCTCCTGCTGCGCACATCTCCTGTGGCGCACATCTCTTGCGGCGCACATCTCTTGCGGTGCACATCTCCTGCTGCGCACATCTCCGGCAGTGCATATCTCTTGCGGCGCACATCTCCTGCGGTGCACATCTCCTGAGGCGCACATCTCCTGCGGTGCACATCTCCTGCGGTGCACATCTCTTGCGGCACACATCCTGCGGCGCACACCCTTCGTTGCACATAAATGAAACATTTATTTACAAAAAAATTATAATAATTAACTCAAATTAATAAAAAACTGTGCGCACACATCCTGCGGCTCAAATCTCCTGCTGCGCACATCTCCTGCATTGCAGAACATGCGATGCACATAAATAAAATTAATAAAAAAACTGTGCGCACACATCCTGCGGCGCAAACCTCCTGCATGCCAATCTCCTGCTGCGCACATCTCCTGCGATGCACATCTCCAGTGGCGCACATCTCCGGCGGTGCAGATCTCTTGCGGCGCGCACCCTGCGGTGCACATAAATGAAACATTTATTTACAAAAAAATAATAATAATTAACTCAAATTAATAAAAAAACTGTGCGCACAAATCCTGCAGCGCACATCTCCTGCGTGCTAATCTCCTGCGTGCACATCTCCTGCGGTGCACATCTCCTGCGGCGCACATCTCCTGCGGTGCACATCTCCTGCTGCGCACATCCTGCGTTGCGAACCCTGCGTTGCACATAAATAAAACAGTTATTTACAAAAAAATTAAAAAATCAAATCAAATTAATAAAAACACTGCGGCACACATCTCCTGCTGCGCATATCGCCTGCGGCGCACATCTCCTGCTATGTACATCTCCTGCGGCTCACATCTCCTGCATGCACATCTCCTGCGCCGCACATCTCCTGCGGCGCACATCTCCTGCGATGCATATCTCAAGTGGCGCACATCTCCTGCTGCGCATATCGCCTGCGGCGCATATCTCCTGCTATGTACATGTCCTGCAGCGCACATCTCCTGTGGCACTCATCTCCTGCGGTGCACATCTCCTGCGGCGCACATCTCCTGCGGTGCACTTCTCCTGCGGCGCACATCTCCTGCTGCGCACATCTCCTGCGGTGCACATCTCTTGCGGCGCACATCCTGCGGCGCACACCCTGCGTTGCACATAAATGAAACATTTATTTACAAAAAAATCAACAAATCAAATTAATAAAAAAACTGCGGCACACATCTCCTGCTGCGCATATCGCCTGCGGCGCACATCTCCTGCTATGTACATCTCCTGCGGCTCACATCTCCTGCATGCACATCTCCTGCGGCGCACATCTCCTGCGATGCACATCTCCAGTGGCGCACATCTCCGGCGGTGCACATCTCTTGCGGCGCGCACCCTGCGGTGCACATAAATGAAACATTTATTTACAAAAAAATAATAATAATTAACTCAAATTAATAAAAAAACTGTGCGCACAAATCCTGCAGCGCACATCTCCTGCGTGCTAATCTCCTGCGTGCACATCTCCTGCGGTGCACATCTCCTGCGGCGCACATCTCCTGCGGTGCACATCTCCTGCTGCGCACATCTCCTGTGGTGCACATCTCCTGTTGCGCACATCTCCTGCGGTGCATATCTCTTGCGGCGCACATCCGCGTTGCGAACTATGCGTTGCACATAAATAAAACAGTTATTTACAAAAAAAGAAAAAAATCAAATCAAATTAATGAAAAAACTGCGGCACACATCTCCTGCTGCGCATATCGCCTGCGGCGCACATCTCCTGCTATGTACGTCTCCTGCGGCACACATCTCTTGCGGCGCACACCCTGCGGTGCACATAAATGAAACATTTATTTACAAAAAAATATTATTAAATCAAGTTAATAAAAAAAACGTGTGCACACACCCTGCTGCGCACATCTCCTGCGGCGCACATCTCCTGTGGCACTCATCTCCTGCGGCGCATATCTCCTGCGTACAAATCTCCTGCGGTGCACATCTCCTGCTGCGCACATCTCCTGCGGTGTACATCTCCTGCGGTGCACACATCCTGCTGCGAACATCTCCGGCGGTGCATATCTCTTGCGGCGCACATTCTGCGGCGCACACCCTTCGTTGCACATAAATGAAACATTTATTTACAAAAAAATTATAATAATTAACTCAAATTAATAAAATAAATGTGCGCACACATCCTGCGGCGCACATCTCCTGTGGCACTCATCTCCTGCGGCGCATATCTCCTGCGTACACATTTCCTGCGGTGCACATCTCCAGTGGCGCACATCTCCGGCGGTGCACATCTCTTGCGGCGCGCACCCTGCGGTGCACATAAATGAAACATTTATTTACAAAAAAATAATAATAATTAACTCAAATTAATAAAAAAACTGTGCGCACAAATCCTGCAGCGCACATCTCCTGCGTGATAATCTCCTGCGTGCACATCTCCTGCGGTGCACATCTCCTGCGGCGCACATCTCCTGCGGTGCACATCTCCTGCTGCGCACATCTCCTGTGGTGCACATCTCCTGTTGCGCACATCTCCTGCGGTGCATATCTCTTGCGGCGCACATCCTGCGTTGCGAACTATGCGTTGCACATAAATAAAACAGTTATTTACAAAAAAAGAAAAAAATCAAATCAAATTAACAAAAAAACTGCGGCACACATCTCCTGCTGCGCATATCGCCTGCGGCGCACATCTCCTGCTATGTACGTCTCCTGCGGCTCACATCTCCTGCATGCACATCTCCTGCAGCGCACATTTCCTGCAGTGAATATCCCAAGTGGTGCACATCTCCTGCTGCGCACGTCTCCTGCGGCACGCATCTCCTGCTGCGCACATCTCCTGCGGTGCACATCTCCTAATGCGCACATCTCCGGCGGTGCACATCTCTTGCGGGGCACACCCTGCGGTGCACATAAATGAAACATTTATTTACAAAAAAATATTCTTAAATCAAATTAATAAAAAAAACGTGTGCACACACCCTGCTGCGCACATCTCCTGCGGCGCACATCTCCTGTGGCGCACATTTCTTGCGGTGCACATCTCCTGCTGCGCACATCTCCTGCGGTGCACATCTCCTGCTGCGCACATCTCCTGCGGTGCACATCTCCTGCTGCGCATATCGCCTGTGGCGCACATCTCCTGCTATGTACATCTCCTGCGGCTCACATTTCCTGCATGCACATCTCCTGCGGCGCACATCTCCTGCGATGCACATCTCCAGTGGCGCACATCTCCTGCGGTGCACATTTCCTGCGGCGCACATCTCCTGCGGTGCACATCTCCTGCTACGCACATCTCCTGTGGTGCACATCTCCTGTTGCGCACATCTCCTGCGGTGCATATCTCTAGCGGCGCACATCCTGCGGCGCACATCTCCTGCGGTGCACATCTCCTGAGGCGCACATCTCCTGCGGTGCACATCTCCTGTGGTGCACATCTCCTGCTGCGCACATCTCCGGCGGTGCACATCTCTTGCGGCACACATCCTGCGGCGCACACCCTTCGTTGCACATAAATGAAACATTTATTTACAAAAAAATTATAATAATTAAGTCAAATTAATAAAAAAACTGTGCGCACACATCCTGCGGCGCAAATCTCCTGCTGCGCACATCTCCTGCATTGCAGAACATGCGATGCACAGAAATAAAATTAATAAAAAAACTGTGCGCACACATCCTGCGGCGCACATCTCCTGCGTGCCAATCTCCTGCTGCACACATCTCCTACGGTGCACATGTCCTGCATCGCACATCTCCTGCGGGGCACATCTCCTGCTGCGCACATCTCCTGCGGTGCACATCTCCGCACACATCCTGCGGCGCACATCTCTTGCGGCACTCATCTCCTGCGGCGCATATCTCCTGCGTACAAATCTCCTGCGGTGCACATCTCCTGCTGCGCACATCTCCTGCGGTGTACATCTCCTGCGGTGCACATCTCCTGCTGCGAACATCTCCGGCGGTGCATATCTCTTGCGGCGCACATTCTGCGGCGCACACCCTTCGTTGCACATAAATGAATCATTTATTTACAAAAAAATTATAATAATTAACTCAAATTAATAAAATAAATGTGCCCACACATCCTGCGGCGCACATCTCCTGTGGCACTCATCTCCTGCGGCGCATATCTCCTGCGGTTTACATCTCCTGCGGTGCACATCTCCTGCTGCGCACATCTCCTGTGGCGCACATCTCTTGCGGCGCACATCTCTTGCGGTGCACATCTCCTGCTGCGCACATCTCCGGCAGTGCATATCTCTTGCGGCGCACATCTCCTGCGGTGCACATCTCCTGAGGCGCACATCTCCTGCGGTGCACATCTCCTGCGGTGCACATCTCTTGCGGCACACATCCTGCGGCGCACACCCTTCGTTGCACATAAATGAAACATTTATTTACAAAAAAATTATAATAATTAACTCAAATTAATAAAAAACTGTGCGCACACATCCTGCGGCTCAAATCTCCTGCTGCGCACATCTCCTGCATTGCAGAACATGCGATGCACATAAATAAAATTAATAAAAAAACTGTGCGCACACATCCTGCGGCGCAAACCTCCTGCATGCCAATCTCCTGCTGCGCACATCTCCTGCGATGCACATCTCCAGTGGCGCACATCTCCGGCGGTGCAGATCTCTTGCGGCGCGCACCCTGCGGTGCACATAAATGAAACATTTATTTACAAAAAAATAATAATAATTAACTCAAATTAATAAAAAAACTGTGCGCACAAATCCTGCAGCGCACATCTCCTGCGTGCTAATCTCCTGCGTGCACATCTCCTGCGGTGCACATCTCCTGCGGCGCACATCTCCTGCGGTGCACATCTCCTGCTGCGCACATCTCCTGTGGTGCACATCTCCTGTTGTGCACATCTCCTGCGGTGCATATCTCTTGCGGCGCACATCCTGCGTTGCGAACCCTGCGTTGCACATAAATAAAACAGTTATTTACAAAAAAATTAAAAAATCAAATCAAATTAATAAAAAAACTGCGGCACACATCTCCTGCTGCGCATATCGCCTGCGGCGCACATCTCCTGCTATGTACATCTCCTGCGGCTCACATCTCCTGCATGCACATCTCCTGCGCCGCACATCTCCTGCGGCGCACATCTCCTGCGATGCATATCTCAAGTGGCGCACATCTCCTGCTGCGCATATCGCCTGCGGCGCATATCTCCTGCTATGTACATGTCCTGCAGCGCACATCTCCTGTGGCACTCATCTCCTGCGGTGCACATCTCCTGCGGCGCACATCTCCTGCGGTGCACTTCTCCTGCGGCGCACATCTCCTGCTGCGCACATCTCCTGCGGTGCACATCTCTTGCGGCGCACATCCTGCGGCGCACACCCTGCGTTGCACATAAATGAAACATTTATTTACAAAAAAATCAACAAATCAAATTAATAAAAAAACTGCGGCACACATCTCCTGCTGCGCATATCGCCTGCGGCGCACATCTCCTGCTATGTACATCTCCTGCGGCTCACATCTCCTGCATGCACATCTCCTGCGGCGCACATCTCCTGCGATGCACATCTCCAGTGGCGCACATCTCCGGCGGTGCACATCTCTTGCGGCGCGCACCCTGCGGTGCACATAAATGAAACATTTATTTACAAAAAAATAATAATAATTAACTCAAATTAATAAAAAAACTGTGCGCACAAATCCTGCAGCGCACATCTCCTGCGTGCTAATCTCCTGCGTGCACATCTCCTGCGGTGCACATCTCCTGCGGCGCACATCTCCTGCGGTGCACATCTCCTGCTGCGCACATCTCCTGTGGTGCACATCTCCTGTTGCGCACATCTCCTGCGGTGCATATCTCTTGCGGCGCACATCCGCGTTGCGAACTATGCGTTGCACATAAATAAAACAGTTATTTACAAAAAAAGAAAAAAATCAAATCAAATTAATGAAAAAACTGCGGCACACATCTCCTGCTGCGCATATCGCCTGCGGCGCACATCTCCTGCTATGTACGTCTCCTGCGGCACACATCTCTTGCGGCGCACACCCTGCGGTGCACATAAATGAAACATTTATTTACAAAAAAATATTATTAAATCAAGTTAATAAAAAAAACGTGTGCACACACCCTGCTGCGCACATCTCCTGCGGCGCACATCTCCTGTGGCACTCATCTCCTGCGGCGCATATCTCCTGCGTACAAATCTCCTGCGGTGCACATCTCCTGCTGCGCACATCTCCTGCGGTGTACATCTCCTGCGGTGCACACATCCTGCTGCGAACATCTCCGGCGGTGCATATCTCTTGCGGCGCACATTCTGCGGCGCACACCCTTCGTTGCACATAAATGAAACATTTATTTACAAAAAAATTATAATAATTAACTCAAATTAATAAAATAAATGTGCGCACACATCCTGCGGCGCACATCTCCTGTGGCACTCATCTCCTGCGGCGCATATCTCCTGCGTACACATTTCCTGCGGTGCACATCTCCAGTGGCGCACATCTCCGGCGGTGCACATCTCTTGCGGCGCGCACCCTGCGGTGCACATAAATGAAACATTTATTTACAAAAAAATAATAATAATTAACTCAAATTAATAAAAAAACTGTGCGCACAAATCCTGCAGCGCACATCTCCTGCGTGATAATCTCCTGCGTGCACATCTCCTGCGGTGCACATCTCCTGCGGCGCACATCTCCTGCGGTGCACATCTCCTGCTGCGCACATCTCCTGTGGTGCACATCTCCTGTTGCGCACATCTCCTGCGGTGCATATCTCTTGCGGCGCACATCCTGCGTTGCGAACTATGCGTTGCACATAAATAAAACAGTTATTTACAAAAAAAGAAAAAAATCAAATCAAATTAACAAAAAAACTGCGGCACACATCTCCTGCTGCGCATATCGCCTGCGGCGCACATCTCCTGCTATGTACGTCTCCTGCGGCTCACATCTCCTGCATGCACATCTCCTGCAGCGCACATCTCCTGCAGTGAATATCCCAAGTGGTGCACATCTCCTGCTGCGCACGTCTCCTGCGGCACGCATCTCCTGCTGCGCACATCTCCTGCGGTGCACATCTCCTAATGCGCACATCTCCGGCGGTGCACATCTCTTGCGGGGCACACCCTGCGGTGCACATAAATGAAACATTTATTTACAAAAAAATATTCTTAAATCAAATTAATAAAAAAAACGTGTGCACACACCCTGCTGCGCACATCTCCTGCGGCGCACATCTCCTGTGGCGCACATTTCTTGCGGTGCACATCTCCTGCTGCGCACATCTCCTGCGGTGCACATCTCCTGCTGCGCACATCTCCTGCGGTGCACATCTCCTGCTGCGCATATCGCCTGTGGCGCACATCTCCTGCTATGTACATCTCCTGCGGCTCACATTTCCTGCATGCACATCTCCTGCGGCGCACATCTCCTGCGATGCACATCTCCAGTGGCGCACATCTCCTGCGGTGCACATTTCCTGCGGCGCACATCTCCTGCGGTGCACATCTCCTGCTACGCACATCTCCTGTGGTGCACATCTCCTGTTGCGCACATCTCCTGCGGTGCATATCTCTAGCGGCGCACATCCTGCGGCGCACATCTCCTGCGGTGCACATCTCCTGAGGCGCACATCTCCTGCGGTGCACATCTCCTGTGGTGCACATCTCCTGCTGCGCACATCTCCGGCGGTGCACATCTCTTGCGGCACACATCCTGCGGCGCACACCCTTCGTTGCACATAAATGAAACATTTATTTACAAAAAAATTATAATAATTAAGTCAAATTAATAAAAAAACTGTGCGCACACATCCTGCGGCGCAAATCTCCTGCTGCGCACATCTCCTGCATTGCAGAACATGCGATGCACAGAAATAAAATTAATAAAAAAACTGTGCGCACACATCCTGCGGCGCACATCTCCTGCGTGCCAATCTCCTGCTGCACACATCTCCTACGGTGCACATGTCCTGCATCGCACATCTCCTGCGGGGCACATCTCCTGCTGCGCACATCTCCTGCGGTGCACATCTCCGCACACATCCTGCGGCGCACATCTCTTGCGGCACTCATCTCCTGCGGCGCATATCTCCTGCGTACAAATCTCCTGCGGTGCACATCTCCTGCTGCGCACATCTCCTGCGGTGTACATCTCCTGCGGTGCACATCTCCTGCTGCGAACATCTCCGGCGGTGCATATCTCTTGCGGCGCACATTCTGCGGCGCACACCCTTCGTTGCACATAAATGAATCATTTATTTACAAAAAAATTATAATAATTAACTCAAATTAATAAAAAAACTGTGCGCACAAATCCTGCAGCGCACATCTCCTGCGTGCTAATCTCCTGCGTGCACATCTCCTGCGGTGCACATCTCCTGCGGCGCACATCTCCTGCGGTGCACATCTCCTGCTGCGCACATCTCCTGTGGTGCACATCTCCTGTTGTGCACATCTCCTGCGGTGCATATCTCTTGCGGCGCACATCCTGCGTTGCGAACTATGCGTTGCACATAAATAAAACAGTTATTTACAAAAAAAGAAAAAAATCAAATCAAATTAACAAAAAAACTGCGGCACACATCTCCTGCTGCGCATATCGCCTGCGGCGCACATCTCCTGCTATGTACGTCTCCTGCGGCTCACATCTCCTGCATGCACATCTCCTGCAGCGCACATCTCCTGCAGTGAATATCCCAAGTGGTGCACATCTCCTGCTGCGCACGTCTCCTGCGGCACACATCTCCTGCTGCGCACATCTCCTGCGGTGCACATCTCCTAATGCGCACATCTCCGGCGGTGCACATCTCTTGCGGCGCACACCCTGCGGTGCACATAAATGAAACATTTATTTACAAAAAAATATTATTAAATCAAATTAATAAAAAAAACGTGTGCACACACCCTGCTGCGCACATCTCCTGCGGCGCACATCTCCTGTGGCGCACATTTCTTGCGGTGCACATCTCCTGCTGCGCACATCTCCTGCGGTGCACATCTCCTGCTGCGCACATCTCCTGCGGTGCACATCTCCTGCTGCGCATATCGCCTGTGGCGCACATCTCCTGCTATGTACATCTCCTGCGGCTCACATCTCCTGCATGCACATCTCCTGCGGCGCACATCTCCTGCGATGCACATCTCCTGCGGCTCACATCTCCTGCATGCACATCTCCTGCGGCGCACATCTCCTGCGATGCACATCTCCTGCGGCGCACATCTCTTGCGGCACTCATCTCCTGCGGCGCATATCTCCTGCGTACAAATCTCCTGCGGTGCACATCTCCTGCTGCGCACATCTCCTGCGGTGTACATCTCCTGCGGTGCACATCTCCTGCTGCGAACATCTCCGGCGGTGTACATCTCCTGCGGTGCACATCTCCTGCGATGCACATCTACAGTGGCGCACATCTCCGGCGGTGCACATCTCTTGCGGCGCGCACCCTGCGGTGCACATAAATGAAACATTTATTTACAAAAAAATATTATTAAATCAAATTAATAAAAAAAACGTGTGCACACACCCTGCTGCGCACATCTCCTGCGGCGCACATCTCCTGTGGCGCACATCTCTTGCGGCGCACATCTCTTGCGGTGCACATCTCCTGCGGTGCACATCTCCTGCTGCGCACATCTCCTGCGGTGCACATCTCCTGCTGCGCACATCTCCTGCGTGCACATCTCTTGCGCCGCACATCTCCTGCGGCGCACATCTCTTGCGGTGCACATCTCCTGCTGCGCACATCTCCTGCAGTGCACATCTCCTGCTGCGCACATCTCCTGTGGTGCAAATCTCTTGCGGCGCACATCCTGCGGCACACATCCTGCGTTGCACATAAATGAAACATTTATTTACAAAAAATTATAATAATTAACTCAAATTAATAACAAAACTGTGCGCACACATCCTGCGGCGCAAATCTCCTGCTGCGCACATCTCCTGTGTTGCTAAACATGCGATGCACATAAATAAAATAATAAAAAAACTTTGCGCACACATCCTGCGGCGCACATCTCCTGCGTGCATATCTCCTGCGGTGCACATCTCCAGTGGCGCACATCTCCTGGTACACAAATCTCCTGCGGTGAAAATCGTGCATCGCACACCCTGCGGTGCACATAAATGAAACATTCATTTACAAAAAATAATAATAATTAACTAAAATTCCTAAAAAAAATGTGCGCACACATCCTGCGGCGCACATCGCCTGCGGCACTCATCTCCTGCGGCGCATATCTCCTGCGTACACATCTCCTGCGGTGCACATCTCCTGCTGCGCACATCTCCTGCGGTGTACATCTCCAGCGGTGCACATCTCCTGCTGCGCACATCTGCGGCGGTGCATATCTCTAGCGGCGCACATCCTGCGGCGCACATCTCCTGCGGTGCACATCTCCTGAGGCGCACATCTCCTGCGGTGCACATCTCCTGTGGTGCACATCTCCTGCTGCGCACATCTCCGGCGGTGCACATCTCTTGCGGCACACATCCTGCGGCGCACACCCTTCGTTGCGCATAAATGAAACATTTATTTACAAAAAAATTATAATAATTAAGTCAAATTAATAAAAAAACTGTGCGCACACATCCTGCGGCGCAAATCTCCTGCTGCGCACATCTCCTGCATTGCAGAACATGCGATGCACATAAATAAAATTAATAAAAAAACTGTGCGCACACATCCTGCGGCGCACATCTCCTGCGTTATAATCTCCTGCCTGCACATCTCCTGTGGTGCACATTTCTTGCGGCGCACATCTCTTGCGGTGCACATCTCCTGCTGCGCACATCTCCTGCGGTGCACATCTCCTGCTGCGCACATCTCCTGCGGTGCACATCTCCTGCTGCGCACATCTCCTGCGTACAAATCTCCTGCGGTGCACATCTCCTGCTGCGCACATCTCCTGCGGTGTACATCTCCTGCGGTGCACATCTCCTGCTGCGCACATCTCCTGCAGTGCACACATCCTGCGGCGCACATCTCCTGCGTGCACATCTCCTGCGGTGCACATCTCCTGCGGCGCACATCTCCTGCGGTGCACATCTCCTGCTGCGCACATCTCCTGTGGTGCACATTTCCTGTTGCGCACATCTCCTGCGGTGCATATCTCTTGTGGCGCACATCCTGCGTTGCGAACCCTGCGTTGCACATAAATAAAACAGTTATTTACAAAAAAATTAAAAAATCAAATCAAATTAATAAAACAACTGCGGCACACATCTCCTGATGCGCATATTGCCTGCGGCGCACATCTCCTGCTATGTACATCTCCTGCGGCTCACATCTCCTGCATGCACATCTCCTGCGGCGCACATCTCCTGCGATGCACATCTCCAGTGGCGCACATCTCCTGCTGCGCATATCGCCTGCGGCGCATATCTCCTGCTATGTACATGTCCTGCAGCGCACATTTCCTGTGCACATCTCCTGCAGTGCATATCTCAAGTGGTGCACATCTCCTGCTGCGCACATCTCCTGCGGCGCATATCTCCTGCGTACACATCTCCTGCGGTGCACATCTCCTGCTGCGCACATCTCCTGCGTTGTACATCTCCTGCGGTGCACATCTCCTGCTGCCCACATCTCCGGCGGTGCAAATCTCTTGCGGCGCACATCCTGCGGCGCACACCCTTCGTTGCACATAAATGAAACATTTATTTACAAAAAAATTATAATAATGAACTCAAATTAATAAAAAAACTGTGCGCACACATCCTGCGGCGCACATCTCCTGCGTGCCAATCTCCTGCTGCGCACATCTCCTGCGGTGCATATCTCCTGCGGCGCACATCTCCTGCGGTGCACTTCTCCTGCGGCGCACATCTCCTGCTGCACACATCTCCTGCGGTGCACATCTCTTGCGGCGCACATCCTGCGGCGCACACCCTGCGTTGCACATAAATGAAACATTTATTTACAAAAAAATCAAAAAATCAAATCAAATTAATAAAAAAACTGCGGCACACATCTCCTGCTGTGCATATCGCCTGCGGCGCACATCTCCTGCTATGTACATCTCCTGCGGCTCACATCTCCTGCATGCACATCTCCTGCGGCGCACATATCCTGCGATGCACATCTCCAGTGGCGCACATCTCCGGCGGTGCACATCTCTTGCGGCGCGCACCCTGCGGTGCACATAAATGAAACATTTATTTACAAAAAATAATAATAATTAACTCAAATTAATAAAAAAACTGTGCGCACAAATCCTGCAGCGCACATCTCCTGCGTGCTAATCTCCTGCGTGCACATCTCCTGCATGCACATCTCCTGCAGCGCACATCTCCTGCAGTGAATATCCCAAGTGGTGCACATCTCCTGCTGCGCACGTCTCCTGCGGCACACATCTCCTGCTGCGCACATCTCCTGCGGTGCACATCTCCTAATGCGCACATCTCCGGCGGTGCACATCTCTTGCGGCGCACACCCTGCGGTGTACATAAATGAAATATTTATTTACAAAAAAATATTATTAAATCAAATTAATAAAAAAAACGTGTGCACACACCCTGCTGCGCACATCTCCTGCGGCGCACATCTCCTGTGGCGCACATCTCTTGCGGCGCACATCTCTTGCGGTGCACATCTCCTGCTGCGCACATCTCCTGCGGTGCACATCTCCTGCTGCGCACATCTCCTGCGGTGCACATCTCCTGCTGCGCACATCTCCTGCGTGCACATCTCTTGCGCCGCACATCTCCTGCGGCGCACATCTCTTGCGGTGCACATCTCCTGCTGCGCATATCTCCTGCGGTGCACATCTCCACTGGCGCACATCTCCAGCTACACAAATCTCCTGCGGTGAAAATCCTGCATCGCACACCCTGCGGTGCACATAAATGAAACATTTATTTACAAAAAATAATAATAATTAACTCAAATTCCTAAAAAAAATGTGCGCACACATCCTGCGGCACACATCGCCTGCGGCACTCATCTCCTGCGGCGCATATCTCCTGCGTACACATCTCCTGCGGTGCACATCTCCTGCATGCACATCTCCTGCGGCGCACATATCCTGCGATGCACATCTCCAGTGGCGCACATCTCCGGCGGTGCACATCTCTTGCGGCGCGCACCCTGCGGTGCACATAAATGAAACATTTATTTACAAAAAATAATAATAATTAACTCAAATTAATAAAAAAACTGTGCGCACAAATCCTGCAGCGCACATCTCCTGCGTGCTAATCTCCTGCGTGCACATCTCCTGCATGCACATCTCCTGCAGCGCACATCTCCTGCAGTGAATATCCCAAGTGGTGCACATCTCCTGCTGCGCACGTCTCCTGCGGCACACATCTCCTGCTGCGCACATCTCCTGCGGTGCACATCTCCTAATGCGCACATCTCCGGCGGTGCACATCTCTTGCGGCGCACACCCTGCGGTGTACATAAATGAAATATTTATTTACAAAAAAATATTATTAAATCAAATTAATAAAAAAAACGTGTGCACACACCCTGCTGCGCACATCTCCTGCGGCGCACATCTCCTGTGGCGCACATCTCTTGCGGCGCACATCTCTTGCGGTGCACATCTCCTGCTGCGCACATCTCCTGCGGTGCACATCTCCTGCTGCGCACATCTCCTGCGGTGCACATCTCCTGCTGCGCACATCTCCTGCGTGCACATCTCTTGCGCCGCACATCTCCTGCGGCGCACATCTCTTGCGGTGCACATCTCCTGCTGCGCATATCTCCTGCGGTGCACATCTCCACTGGCGCACATCTCCAGCTACACAAATCTCCTGCGGTGAAAATCCTGCATCGCACACCCTGCGGTGCACATAAATGAAACATTTATTTACAAAAAATAATAATAATTAACTCAAATTCCTAAAAAAAATGTGCGCACACATCCTGCGGCACACATCGCCTGCGGCACTCATCTCCTGCGGCGCATATCTCCTGCGTACACATCTCCTGCGGTGCACATCTCCTGCTGCGCACATCTCCTGCGGTGTACATCTCCAGCGGTGCACATCTCCTGCTGCGCACATCTGCGGCGGTGCATATCTCTAGCGGCGCACATCCTGCGGCGCACATCTCCTGCGGTGCACATCTCCTGAGAAGCACATCTCCTGCGGTGCACATCTCCTGCTGCGCATATCTCCGGCGGTGCACATCTCTTGCGGCACACATCCTGCGGCGCACACCCTTTGTTGCACATAAATGAAACATTTATTTACAAAAAAATTATAATAATTAAGTCAAATTAATAAAAAAACTGTGCGCACACATCCTGCGGCGCAAATCTCCTGCTGCGCACATCTCCTGCATTGCAGAACATGCGATGCACATAAATAAAATTAATAAAAAAACTGTGCGCACACATCCTGCGGCGCACATCTCCTGCGTGCCAATCTCCTGCTGCGCACATCTCCTACGGTGCACATCTCCTGCGGCGCACATCTCCTGCGGGGCACATCTCCTGCTGCGCACATCTCCTGCGGTGCACATCTCCGCACACATCCTGCGGTGCACATCTCTTGCGGCACTCATCTCCTGCAGCGCATATCTCCTGCGTACAAATCTCCTGCGGTGCACATCTCCTGCTGCGCACATCTCCGGCGGTGCATATCTCTTGCGGCGCACATTCTGCGGCGCACACCCTTCGTTGCACATAAATGAAACATTTATTTACAAAAAAATTATAATAATTACTCAAATTAATAAAATAAATGTGCCCACACATCCTGCGGCGCACATCTCCTGCGGCGCAAATCTCCTGTGGCGCACATCTCTTGCGGCGCACATCTCTTGCGGTGCACATCTCCTGCTGCGCACATCTCCTGCTGCGCACATCTCCTGCTGCGCACATCTCCTGCGTGCACATCTCTTGCGCCGCACATCTCCTGTGGCGCACATCTCTTGCGGTGCACATCTCCTGCTGCGCACATCTCCTGCAGTGCACATCTCCTGCTGCGCACATCTCCTGTGGTGCACATCTCTTGCGGCGCACATCCTGCGGCGCACATCCTGCGTTGCACATAAATGAAACATTTATTTACAAAAAAATTATAATAATTAACTCAAATTAATAACAAAACTGTGCGCACACATCCTGCGGCGCAAATCTCCTGCTGCGCACATCTCCTGTGTTGCAAAACATGCGATGCACATAAATAAAATAATAAAAAAACTTTGCGCACACATCCTGCGGCGCACATCTTCTACGTGCATATCTCCTGCGGTGCACATCTCCAGTGGCGCACATCTCCTGCTACACAAATCTCCTGCGGTGAAAATCCTGCATCGCACACCCTGCGGTGCACATAAATGAAACATTCATTTACAAAAAATAATAATAATTAACTCAAATTCCTAAAAAAAATGTGCGCACACATCCTGCGGCGCACATCTCCTGCGTGCCAATCTCCTGCAGCGCACATCTCCTGCGGTGCACATCTCCTGCGGCGCACTTCTCCTGCGGCGCACATCTCCTGCTGCACACATCTCCTGCGGTGCACATCTCTTGCGGCGCACATCCTGCGGCGCACACCCTGCGTTGCACATAAATGAAACATTTATTTACAAAAAAATCAAATCAAATTAATAAAAAAACTGCGGCACACATCTCCTGCTGCGCATATCGCCTGCGGCGCACATCTCCTGCTATGTACATCTCCTGCGGCTCACATCTCCTGCATGCACATCTCCTGCGGCGCACATATCCTGCGATGCACATCTCCAGAGGCGCACATCTCCGGCGGTGCACATCTCTTGCGGCGCGCACCCTGCGGTGCACATAAATGAAACATTTATTTACAAAAAAATAATAATAATTAACTCAAATTAATAAAAAAACTGTGCGCACTTATCCTGCAGCGCACATCTCCTGCGTGCTAATCTCCTGCGTGCACATCTCCTGCTGCGCACATCTCCTGTGGTGCACATCTCCTGTTGCGCACATCTCCTGCGGTGCATATCTCTTGCGGCGCACATCCTGCGTTGCGAACTATGCGTTGCACATAAATAAAACAGTTATTTACAAAAAAAGAAAAAAATCAAATCAAATTAATAAAAAAACTGCGGCACACATCTCCTGCTGCGCATATCGCCTGCGGCGCACATCTCCTGCTATGTACGTCTCCTGCGGCTCACATCTCCTGCATGCACATCTCCTGCAGCGCACATCTCCTGCAGTGAATATCCCAAGTGGTGCACATCTCCTGCTGCGCATATCTCCTGCGGTGCACATCTCCACTGGCGCACATCTCCAGCTACACAAATCTCCTGCGGTGAAAATCCTGCATCGCACACCCTGCGGTGCACATAAATGAAACATTTATTTACAAAAAATAATAATAATTAACTCAAATTCCTAAAAAAAATGTGCGCACACATCCTGCGGCACACATCGCCTGCGGCACTCATCTCCTGCGGCGCATATCTCCTGCGTACACATCTCCTGCGGTGCACATCTCCTGCATGCACATCTCCTGCGGCGCACATATCCTGCGATGCACATCTCCAGTGGCGCACATCTCCGGCGGTGCACATCTCTTGCGGCGCGCACCCTGCGGTGCACATAAATGAAACATTTATTTACAAAAAATAATAATAATTAACTCAAATTAATAAAAAAACTGTGCGCACAAATCCTGCAGCGCACATCTCCTGCGTGCTAATCTCCTGCGTGCACATCTCCTGCATGCACATCTCCTGCAGCGCACATCTCCTGCAGTGAATATCCCAAGTGGTGCACATCTCCTGCTGCGCACGTCTCCTGCGGCACACATCTCCTGCTGCGCACATCTCCTGCGGTGCACATCTCCTAATGCGCACATCTCCGGCGGTGCACATCTCTTGCGGCGCACACCCTGCGGTGTACATAAATGAAATATTTATTTACAAAAAAATATTATTAAATCAAATTAATAAAAAAAACGTGTGCACACACCCTGCTGCGCACATCTCCTGCGGCGCACATCTCCTGTGGCGCACATCTCTTGCGGCGCACATCTCTTGCGGTGCACATCTCCTGCTGCGCACATCTCCTGCGGTGCACATCTCCTGCTGCGCACATCTCCTGCGGTGCACATCTCCTGCTGCGCACATCTCCTGCGTGCACATCTCTTGCGCCGCACATCTCCTGCGGCGCACATCTCTTGCGGTGCACATCTCCTGCTGCGCATATCTCCTGCGGTGCACATCTCCACTGGCGCACATCTCCAGCTACACAAATCTCCTGCGGTGAAAATCCTGCATCGCACACCCTGCGGTGCACATAAATGAAACATTTATTTACAAAAAATAATAATAATTAACTCAAATTCCTAAAAAAAATGTGCGCACACATCCTGCGGCACACATCGCCTGCGGCACTCATCTCCTGCGGCGCATATCTCCTGCGTACACATCTCCTGCGGTGCACATCTCCTGCTGCGCACATCTCCTGCGGTGTACATCTCCAGCGGTGCACATCTCCTGCTGCGCACATCTGCGGCGGTGCATATCTCTAGCGGCGCACATCCTGCGGCGCACATCTCCTGCGGTGCACATCTCCTGAGAAGCACATCTCCTGCGGTGCACATCTCCTGCTGCGCATATCTCCGGCGGTGCACATCTCTTGCGGCACACATCCTGCGGCGCACACCCTTCGTTGCACATAAATGAAACATTTATTTACAAAAAAATTATAATAATTAAGTCAAATTAATAAAAAAACTGTGCGCACACATCCTGCGGCGCAAATCTCCTGCTGCGCACATCTCCTGCATTGCAGAACATGCGATGCACATAAATAAAATTAATAAAAAAACTGTGCGCACACATCCTGCGGCGCACATCTCCTGCGTGCCAATCTCCTGCTGCGCACATCTCCTACGGTGCACATCTCCTGCGGCGCACATCTCCTGCGGGGCACATCTCCTGCTGCGCACATCTCCTGCGGTGCACATCTCCGCACACATCCTGCGGTGCACATCTCTTGCGGCACTCATCTCCTGCAGCGCATATCTCCTGCGTACAAATCTCCTGCGGTGCACATCTCCTGCTGCGCACATCTCCGGCGGTGCATATCTCTTGCGGCGCACATTCTGCGGCGCACACCCTTCGTTGCACATAAATGAAACATTTATTTACAAAAAAATTATAATAATTACTCAAATTAATAAAATAAATGTGCCCACACATCCTGCGGCGCACATCTCCTGCGGCGCAAATCTCCTGTGGCGCACATCTCTTGCGGCGCACATCTCTTGCGGTGCACATCTCCTGCTGCGCATATCTCCTGCTGCGCACATCTCCTGCTGCGCACATCTCCTGCGTGCACATCTCTTGCGCCGCACATCTCCTGTGGCGCACATCTCTTGCGGTGCACATCTCCTGCTGCGCACATCTCCTGCAGTGCACATCTCCTGCTGCGCACATCTCCTGTGGTGCACATCTCTTGCGGCGCACATCCTGCGGCGCACATCCTGCGTTGCACATAAATGAAACATTTATTTACAAAAAAATTATAATAATTAACTCAAATTAATAACAAAACTGTGCGCACACATCCTGCGGCGCAAATCTCCTGCTGCGCACATCTCCTGTGTTGCAAAACATGCGATGCACATAAATAAAATAATAAAAAAACTTTGCGCACACATCCTGCGGCGCACATCTTCTACGTGCATATCTCCTGCGGTGCACATCTCCAGTGGCGCACATCTCCTGCTACACAAATCTCCTGCGGTGAAAATCCTGCATCGCACACCCTGCGGTGCACATAAATGAAACATTCATTTACAAAAAATAATAATAATTAACTCAAATTCCTAAAAAAAATGTGCGCACACATCCTGCGGCGCACATCTCCTGCGTGCCAATCTCCTGCAGCGCACATCTCCTGCGGTGCACATCTCCTGCGGCGCACTTCTCCTGCGGCGCACATCTCCTGCTGCACACATCTCCTGCGGTGCACATCTCTTGCGGCGCACATCCTGCGGCGCACACCCTGCGTTGCACATAAATGAAACATTTATTTACAAAAAAATCAAATCAAATTAATAAAAAAACTGCGGCACACATCTCCTGCTGCGCATATCGCCTGCGGCGCACATCTCCTGCTATGTACATCTCCTGCGGCTCACATCTCCTGCATGCACATCTCCTGCGGCGCACATATCCTGCGATGCACATCTCCAGAGGCGCACATCTCCGGCGGTGCACATCTCTTGCGGCGCGCACCCTGCGGTGCACATAAATGAAACATTTATTTACAAAAAAATAATAATAATTAACTCAAATTAATAAAAAAACTGTGCGCACTTATCCTGCAGCGCACATCTCCTGCGTGCTAATCTCCTGCGTGCACATCTCCTGCTGCGCACATCTCCTGTGGTGCACATCTCCTGTTGCGCACATCTCCTGCGGTGCATATCTCTTGCGGCGCACATCCTGCGTTGCGAACTATGCGTTGCACATAAATAAAACAGTTATTTACAAAAAAAGAAAAAAATCAAATCAAATTAATAAAAAAACTGCGGCACACATCTCCTGCTGCGCATATCGCCTGCGGCGCACATCTCCTGCTATGTACGTCTCCTGCGGCTCACATCTCCTGCATGCACATCTCCTGCAGCGCACATCTCCTGCAGTGAATATCCCAAGTGGTGCACATCTCCTGCTGCGCACGTCTCCTGCGGCACACATCTCCTGCTGCGCACATCTCCTGCGGTGCAAATCTCCTAATGCGCACATCTCCGCCGGTGCACATCTCTTGCGGCGCACACCCTGCGGTGTACATAAATGAAACATTTATTTACAAAAAAATATTATTAAATCAAATTAATAAAAAAAACGTGTGCACACACCCTGCTGCGCACATCTCCTGCGGCGCACATCTCCTGTGGCGCACATCTCTTGCGGCGCACATCTCTTGCGGTGCACATCTCCTGCTGCGCACATCTCCTGCGGTGCACATCTCCTGCTGCGCACATCTCCTGCGTGCACATCTCTTGCGCCGCACATCTCCTGCGGCGCACATCTCTTGCGGTGCACATCTCCTGCTGCGCACATCTCCTGCAGTGCACATCTCCTGCTGCGCACATCTCCTGTTGTGCACATCTCTTGCGGCGCACATCCTGCGGCGCACACCCTGCGTTGCACATAAATGAAACATTTATTTACAAAAAAATTATAATAATTAACTCAAATTAATAACAAAACTGTGCGCACACATCCTGCGGCGCACATCTTCTACGTGCATATCTCCTGCGGTGCACATCTCCAGTGGCGCAAATCTCCAGCTACACAAATCTCCTGCGGTGAAAATCCTGCATCGCACACCCTGCGGTGCACATAAATGAAACATTTATTTACAAAAAATAATAATAATTAACTCAAATTCCTAAAAAAAATGTGCGCACACATCCTGCGGCGCACATCTCCTGCGGCACTCATCTCCTGCGGCGCATATCTCCTGCGTACACATCTCCTGCGGTGCACATCTCCTGCTGCGCACATCTCCTGCGGTGTACATCTCCTGCAGTGCAAATCTCCTGCCGCGCACATCTCCGGCGGCGGCGCACATCCTGCGGCGCACACCCTTCGTTGCACATAAATGAAACATTTATTTACAAATAAATTATAATAATTAACTCAAATTAATAAAAAAACTGTACGCACACATCCTGCGGCGCACATCTCCTGCGTGCTAATCTCCTGCGTGCACTTCTCCTGCGGTGCACATCTCCTGCGGCGCACATCCTGCGTTGCGAACCCTGCGTTGCACATAAATAAAACAGTTATTTACAAAAAAAAATAAAATTAAATCACATTAATAAAAAAACTGCGGCAGACATCTCCTGCTGCGCATATCGCCTGCGGCGCACATCTCCTGCAGCGCACATCTCAAGTGGTGCACATCTCCTGCTGAGCACATCTCCTGCGGCACACATCTCCTGCTGCGCACATCTCCTGCGGTGCACATCTCCTGCTGCGCACATTTCCGGCGGTGCACATCTCTTGCGGCGCACACCCTACGGTGCACATAAATTAAACATTTACTTACAAAAAAAATAATAATTAACTCAAATTAATAAAAAAACTGTGCGCACACATCCTGCGGCGCACATCTCCTGCGGCGCACATCTCCTGCGGTGCACATCTCCTGCTATGTACATCTCCTGCGGCGCACATCTCCTGCGGCGCACATCTCCTGCGTGCACATCTCCTGCTATGTACATCTCCTGCGGCACACATCTCCTGCGCCGCACATCTCCTGCGTGCACATCTCCTGCGTGCACATCTCCTGCGGTGCACATCTCCTGCTATGTACATCTCCTGCGGCGCACATCTCCTGCGGCGCACATCTCCTGCGTGCACATCTCCTGCTATGTACATCTCCTGCTGCGCACATTTCCGGCGGTGCACATCTCTTGCGGCGCACACCCTGCGGTGCACATAAATGAAACATTTACTTACAAAAAAAAAATAATAATTAACTCAAATTAATAAAAAAACTGTGCGCACTAATCCTGCAACGCACACCTCCTGCTCTGCACATCTCCTGCTGCGCACATCTCCTGCTCTGCACATCTCCTGTGACGCACATCTCCTGCTGCGCACATCTTCTGCGGCATACATCTCCTGCGGTGCACATCTCCTGCTCCGCACATCTCCTGCAGTGCACATCTCTTGCGGCGCACATCCTGCGGCGCACACCCTGCGGTGCACATAAATGAAACATTTATTTACAAAAAAATATTATTACATCAAATTAATAAAAAAACTGTGTGCACACATCCTGCTGCGCACATCTCCTGCTGTGCACATCTCCTGCATTGCACATCTCCTGCGTGCAGATCTCCTGCGGCGCACATCTCCTGCGGTGCACATCTCCGGTGGAGCATATCGCCTGCGGCGCACATCTCCTGCTTTGTACATCTCCTGCGGCGCACATCTCCTGCGTGCACATCTCCTGCTATGTACATCTCCTGCGGTGCACATCTCCTGCGGCGCACATCTCCTGCGTGCACATCTCCTGCTTGCACATCTCCTGCGGTGCACATCTCCAGTGGCGCACATCTCCTGCTGCGCAAATCTCCTGCAGTGACCCTCCCTCGTCGCACACCCTGTGGTGCACATAAATGAAACATTTATTTACAAAAAATAATAATAGTTAACTCAAATTCCTAAAAAAACTGTGCGCACACATCCTGCGGCGCACATCTCCTGCGGCACTCATCTCCTGCGGCGCATATCTCCTGCGTACACATCTCCTGCGGTGCACATCTCCTGCTGCGCACATCTTCTGCGGCACACATCTCCTGCGGTGCACATCTCCTGCTCCGCACATCTCCTGCAGTGCACATCTCTTGCGGCGCACATCCTGCGGCGCACACCCTGCGGTGCACATAAATGAAACATTTATTTACAAAAAAATATTATTACATCAAATTAATAAAAAAACTGTGTGCACACATCCTGCTGCGCACATCTCCTGCTGTGCACATCTCCTGCGTTGCACATCTCCTGCGTGCAGATCTCCTGCGGCGCACATCTCCTGCGGTGCACATCTCCGGTGGCGCATATCGCCTGCGGCGCACATCTCCTGCTTTGTACATCTCCTGCGGCGCACATCTCCTGCGTGCACATCTCCTGCTATGTACATCTCCTGCAGTGCACATCTTTTGCGACGCACATCTCCTGCGTGAACATCTCCTGCGTGCACATCTCCTGCGGTGCACATCTCCAGTGGCGCACATCTCCTGCTGCGCAAATCTCCTGCAGTGACCCTCCCTCGTCGCACACCCTGCGGTGCACATAAATGAAACATTTATTTACAAAAAATAATAATAGTTAACTCAAATTCCTAAAAAAACTGTGCGCACACATCCTGCGGCGCACATCTCCTGCGGCACTCATCTCCTGCGGCGCATATCTCCTGCGTACACATCTCCTGCGGTGCACATCTAATGCTGCGCACATTTCCGGCGGTGCACATCTCTTGCGGCGCACACCCTGCGGTGCACATAAATGAAACATTTACTTACAAAAAAAAAATAATAATTAACTCAAATTAATAAAAAAACTGTGCGCACTAATCCTGCAACGCACATCTCCTGCTCTGCACATCTCCTGCTGCGCACATCTCCTGCTCTGCACATCTCCTGTGACGCACATCTCCTGCTGCGCACATCTTCTGCGGCACACATCTCCTGCGGTGCACATCTCCTGCTGCGCACATCTCCTGCGGTGCACATCTCTTGCGGCGCACATCCTGCGGCGCACACCCTGCGGTGCACATAAATAAAACATTTATTTACAAAAAAATATTATTACATCAAATTAATAAAAAAACTGTGTGCACACATCCTGCTGCGCACATCTCCTGCTGTGCACATCTCCTGCGTTGCACATCTCCTGCGTGCAGATCTCCTGCGGCGCACATCTCCTGCGGTGCACATCTCCGGTGGCGCATATCGCCTGCGGCGCACATCTCCTGCTTTGTACATCTCCTGCGGCGCACATCTCCTGCGTGCACATCTCCTGCTATGTACATCTCCTTCGGCGCACATCTCCTGCGGCGCACATCTCCTGCATGCACATCTCCTGCGTGCACATCTCCTGCTGCGCACATCTCCAGTGGCGCACATCTCCTGCTGCGCAAATCTCCTGCAGTGACCCTCCCTCGTCGCACACCCTGCGGTGCACATAAATGAAACATTTATTTACAAAAAATAATAATAATTAACTCAAATTCCTAAAAAAACTGTGCGCACACATCCTGCGGCGCACATCTCCTGCGGCACTCATCTCCTGCGGCGCATATCTCCTGCGTACACATCTCCTGCGGTGCACATCTCCTGCTGCGCACATCTCCTGCGGTGTACATCTCCTGCGGTGCACATCTCCTGCCGCGCACATCTCCGGCGGCAGTGCACATCCTGCGGCGCACACCCTTCGTTGCACATAAATGAAACATTTATTCACAAATAAATTATAATAATTAACTCAAATTAATAAAAAAACTGTGCGCACACATCCTGCGGCGCACATCTCCTGCGTGCACTTCTCCTGCGGTGCACATCTCCTGCGGCGCACATCTCCTGCTGCGCACATCTCCTGCGGTGTACATCTCCTGCGGTGCACATCTCCTGCCGCGCACATCTCCGGCGGCAGTGCACATCCTGCGGCGCACACCCTTCGTTGCACATAAATGAAACATTTATTTACAAATAAATTATAATAATTGACTCAAATTAATAAAAAAACTGTGCGCACACATCCTGCGGCGCACATCTCCTGCGTGCTATTCTCCTGCGTGCACTTCTCCTGCGGTGCACATCTCCAGCGGCGCACATCTCCTGCGGTGCACATCTCCTGCTGCGCACATCTCCTGTGGTGCACATATCCTGTTGCGCACATCTCCTGCGGTGCATATCTCTTGCGGCGCACATCCTGCGTTGCGAACCCTGCGTTGCACATAAATAAAACAGTTATTTACAAAAAAATTAAAATTAAATCATATTAATAAAAAAACTGCGGCACACATCTCCTGCTGCGCATATCGCCTGCGGCGCACATCTCCTGCAGCGCACATCTCCTGCTGTGCACATCTCCTGCGGTGCACATCTCCAGTGGCGCACATCTCCTGCTGCGCAAATCTCCTGCAGTGACCCTCCCTCGTCGCACACCCTGCGGTGCACATAAATGAAACATTTATTTACAAAAAATAATAATAATTAACTCAAATTCCTAAAAAAACTGTGCGCACACATCCTGCGGCGCACATCTCCTGCGGCACTCATCTCCTGCGGCGCAAATCTCCTGCGTACACATCTCCTGCGGTGCACATCTCCTGCTGCGCACATCTCCTGCGGTGTACATCTCCTGCGGTGCACATCTCCTGCCGCGCACATCTCCGGCGGCAGTGCACATCCTGCGGCGCACACCCTTCGTTGCACATAAATGAAACATTTATTTACAAATAAATTATAATAATTAACTCAAATTAATAAAAAAACTGTGCGCACACATCCTGCGGCGCACATCTCCTGCGTGCTAATCTCCTGCGTGCACTTCTCCTGCGGTGCACATCTCCTGCGGCGCACATCTCCTGCTGCGCACATCTCCTGCGGTGCACATCTCTTGCGGCGCACATCCTGCGGCGCACACCCTGCGGTGCACATAAATGAAACATTTATTTACAAAAAAATATTATTACATCAAATTAATAAAAAAACTGTGTGCACACATCCTGCTGCGCACATCTCCTGCTGTGCACATCTCCTGCGTTGCACATCTCCTGCGTGCAGATCTCCTGCGGCGCACATCTCCTGCGGTGCACATCTCCGGTGGCGCATATCGCCTGCGGCGCACATCTCCTGCTTTGTACATCTCCTGCGGCGCACATGTCCTGCGTGCACATCTCCTGCTATGTACATCTCCTGCGGCGCACATCTCCTGCGGCGCACATCTCCTGCGTGCACATCTCCTGCGTGCACATCTCCTGCGGTGCACATCTCCAGTGGCGCACATCTCCTGCTGCGCAAATCTCCTGCAGTGACCCTCCCTCGTCGCACACCCTGCGGTGCACATAAATGAAACATTTATTTACAAAAAATAATAATAATTAACTCAAATTCCTAAAAAAACTGTGCGCACACAGCCTGCGGCGCACATCTCCTGCGGCACTCATCTCCTGCGACGCATATCTCCTGCGTACACATCTCCTGCGGTGCACATCTCCTGCTGCGCACATCTCCGCCGGTGCATATCTCTTGCGGCGCACCTCCTGCGGCGCACACCCTGCGTTGCACATGAATGAAACATTTATTTACAAAAAAATAAAAAAATAAAATCAAATTAATAAAAAATCTGCTGCACACATCTCCTGCTGCGCATATCGCCTGCGGCGCACATCTCCTGCTATGTACATCTCCTGCGACTCACATCTCCTGCGGCGCACATCTCCTGCAGTGCACATCTCCTGCTGCGCACATCTCCTGCGGTGCACATCTCTTGCGGCGCACATCCTGCGGCGCACACCCTGCGTTGCACATGAATGAAACATTTATTTAAAAAGAAAATTATAATAATTAACTCAAATTAATAAAAAAACTGTGCGCACACATCCTGCGGCGCAAATCTCCTGCTGCGCACATCTCCTGCATTGCAGAACATAAGATGCACATAAATAAAATTAATAAAAAAACTGTGCGCACACATCCTGCGGCGCACATCTCCTGCGGCGCACATCTCCTGCGGTGCACATCTCCTGCTATGTACATCTCCTGCGGCGCACATCTCCTGCGGCGCACATCTACTGCGTGCACATCTCCTGCTATGTACATCTCCTGCGGCGCACATCTCCTGCGGCGCACATCTCCTGCGTGCACATCTCATGCGTGCACATCTCCTGCGGTGCACATCTCCTGCGGCGCACATCTCCTGCGGCGCACATCTCCTGCGTGCACATCTCCTGCTATGTACATCTCCTGCGGCGCACATCTCCTGCGGCGCACATCTCCTGCGGCGCACATCTCCTGCGGTGCACATCTCCTGCTGCACACATTTCCGGCGGTGCACATCTCTTGCGGCGCACACCCTGCGGTGCACATAAATGAAACATTTACTTACAAAAAAAAAATAATAATTAACTCAAATTAATAAAAAACCTGTGCGCACTAATCCTGCAACGCACATCTCCTGCTCTGCACATCTCCTGCTGCGCACATCTCCTGCTCTGCACATCTCCTGTGAGGCACATCTCCTGCTGCGCACATCTTCTGCGGCACACATCTCCTGCGTGCACATCTCCTGCGGCGCACATCTCCAGTGGCGCACATCTCCTGCGGTGTACATCTCCTGCGGTGCACATCTCCTGCCGCGCACATCTCCGGCGGCAGTGCACATCCTGCGGCGCACACCCTTCGTTGCACATAAATGAAACATTTATTTACAAATAAATTATAATAATTAACTAAAATTAATAAAAAAACTGTGCGCACACATCCTGCGGCGCACATCTCCTGCGTGCTAATCTCCTGCGTGCACTTCTCCTGCGGTGCACATCTCCTGCGGCGCACATCTCCTGCTGCGCACATCTCCTGCGGTGCACATCTCTTGCGGCGCACATCCTGCGGCGCACACCCTGCGGTGCACATAAATGAAACATTTATTTACAAAAAAATATTATTACATCAAATTAATAAAAAAACTGTGTGCACACATCCTGCTGCGCACATCTCCTGCTGTGCACATCTCCTGCGTTGCACATCTCCTGCGTGCAGATCTCCTGCGGCGCACATCTCCTGCGGTGCACATCTCCGGTGGCGCATATCGCCTGCGGCGCACATCTCCTGCTTTGTACATCTCCTGCGGCGCACATGTCCTGCGTGCACATCTCCTGCTATGTACATCTCCTGCGGCGCACATCTCCTGCGGCGCACATCTCCTGCGTGCACATCTCCTGCGTGCACATCTCCTGCGGTGCACATCTCCAGTGGCGCACATCTCCTGCTGCGCAAATCTCCTGCAGTGACCCTCCCTCGTCGCACACCCTGCGGTGCACATAAATGAAACATTTATTTACAAAAAATAATAATAATTAACTCAAATTCCTAAAAAAACTGTGCGCACACAGCCTGCGGCGCACATCTCCTGCGGCACTCATCTCCTGCGACGCATATCTCCTGCGTACACACCTCCTGCGGTGCACATCTCCTGCTGCGCACATCTCCGCCGGTGCATATCTCTTGCGGCGCACCTCCTGCGGCGCACACCCTGCGTTGCACATAAATGAAACATTTATTTACAAAAAAATAAAAAAATAAAATCAAATTAATAAAAAATCTGCGGCACACATGTCTTGCGGCGCACATCCTGCGGCGCACACCCTGCGTTGCACATAAATGAAACATTTATTTACAAATAAATTATAATAATTAACTCAAATTAATAAAAAAACTGTGCGCACACATCCTGCGGCGCACATCTCCTGCGTGCTAATCTCCTGCGTGCACTTCTCCTGCGGTGCACATCTCCTGCGGAGCACATCTCCTGCGGTGCACATCTCCTGCTGCGCACATCTCCTGTGGTGCACATCTCCTGTTGCGCACATCTCCTGCGGTGCATATCTCTTGCGGCGCACATCCTGCGTTGCGAACCCTGCGTTGCACATAAATAAAACAGTTATTTACAAAAAAATTTAAAATTAAATCATGTTAATAAAAAAACTGCGGCACAAATCTCCTGCTGCGCATATCGCCTGCGGTGCACATCTCCTGCAGCGCACATCTCAAGTGGTGCACATCTCCTGCTGAGCACATCTCCTGCGGCACACATCTCCTGCTGCGCACATCTCCTGCGGTGCACATCTCCTGCGGCGCACATCTCCTGCGGTGCACATCTCCTGCTATGTACATCTCCTGCGGCGCACATCTTCTGTGGCGCACATCTCCTGCGTGCACATCTCCTGCTATGTACATCTCCTGCGGCGCACATCTCCTGCGGCGCACATCTCCTGCGTGCACATCTCCTGCGGTGCACATCTCCTGCTATGTACATCTCCTGCGGCGCACATCTCCTGCGGCGCACATCTCCTGCGTGCACATCTCCTGCGTGCACATCTCCTGCGGTGCACATCTCCAGTGGCGCACATCTCCTGCTGCGCAAATCTCCTGCAGTGACCCTCCCTCGTCGCACACCCTGCGGTGCACATAAATGAAACATTTATTTACAAAAAATAATAATAATTAACTCAAATTCCTTAAAAAACTGTGCGCACACATCCTGCGGCGCACATCTCCTGCGGCACTCATCTCCTGCGACGCATATCTCCTGCGTACACATCTCCTGCGGTGCACATCTCCTGCTGCGCACATCTCCTGCGGTGTACATCTCCTGCGGTGCACATCTCCTGCCGCGCACATCTCCGGCGGCAGTGCACATCCTGCGGCGCACACCCTTCGTTGCACATAAATGAAACATTTATTTATAAATAAATTATAATAATTAACTCAAATTAATAAAAAAACTGTGCGCACACATCCTGCGGCGCACATCTCCTGCGTGCTAATCTCCTGCGTGCACTTCTCCTGCGGTGCACATCTCCTGCGGCGCACATCTCCTGCTGCGCACATCTCCTGCGGTGCACATCTCTTGCGGCGCACATCCTGCGGCGCACACCCTGCGGTGCACATAAATGAAACATTTATTTACAAAAAAATATTATTACATCAAATTAATAAAAAAACTGTGTGCACACATCCTGCTGCGCACATCTCCTGCTGTGCAAATCTCCTGCGTTGCACATCTCCTGCGTGCAGATCTCCTGCGGCGCACATCTCCTGCGGTGCACATCTCCGGTGGCGCATATCGCCTGCGGCGCACATCTCCTGCTTTGTACATCTCCTGCGGCGCACATGTCCTGCGTGCACATCTCCTGCTATGTACATCTCCTGCGGCGCACATCTCCTGCGGCGCACATCTCCTGCGTGCACATCTCCTGCGTGCACATCTCCTGCGGTGCACATCTCCAGTGGCGCACATCTCCTGCTGCGCAAATCTCCTGCAGTGACCCTCCCTCGTCGCACACCCTGCGGTGCACATAAATGAAACCTTTATTTACAAAAAATAATAATAATTAACTCAAATTCCTAAAAACTGTGCGCACACAGCCTGCGGCGCACATCTCCTGCGGCACTCATCTCCTGCGACGCATATCTCCTGCGTACACATCTCCTGCGGTGCACATCTCCTGCGGCGCACATCTCCTGCGGCGCACATCTCCTGCGTGCACATCTCCTGCGTGCACATCTCCTGCGGCGCACATCTCCAGTGGCGCACATCTCCTGCAGTGCACATCTCCTGCTTCGCACATCTCCTGCGGTGCACATCTCTTGCGGCGCACATCCTGCGGCGCATACCCTGCGTTGCACATAAATGAAACATTTATTTACAAAAAAATTATAATAATTAACTCAAATTAATAAAAAAACTGTGCGCACACATCCTGCGGCGCAAATCTCCTGCTGCGCACATCTCCTGCATTGCAGAACATAAGATGCACATAAATAAAATTAATAAAAAAACTGTGCGCACACATCCTGCGGCGCACATCTCCTGCGGCGCACATCTCCTGCGGTGCACATCTCCTGCTATGTACATCTCCTGCGGCGCACATCTCCTGCGGCGCACATCTACTGCGTGTACATCTCCTGCGTGCACATCTACTGCGTGCACATCTACTGCGGCGCACATCTCCAGTGGCGCACATCTCCTGCTGCGCATATCTCCTGCAGTGACCCTCCCTTGTCGCACACCCTGCGGTGCACATAAATGAAACATTTATTTACAAAAAATAATAATAATTAACTCAAATTCCTAAAAAAACTGTGCGCACACAGCCTGCGGCGCACATCTCCTGCGGCACTCATCTCCTGCGGCGCATATCTCCTTCGTACACATCTCCTGCGGTGCACATCTCCTGCTGCGCACATCTCCGCCGGTGCATATCTCTTGCGGCGCACATCCTGCGGCGAAAACACCCTGCGTTGCACATAAATGAAACATTTATTTACAAAACAATAAAAAAATAAAATCAAATTAATAAAAAAACTGCGGCACACATCTCCTGCTGCGCATATCTCCTGCGGCGCACATCTCCTGCTATGTACATCTCCTGCGACTCACATCTCCTGCGGTGCACATCTCCGCACACATCCTGCGTCGCACATCTCCTGCGGCGCATATCTCCTGCGTACACATCTCCTGCGGTGCACATCTCATGCTGCGCACATCTCCTGCGGTGCATATCTCTTGCGGCGCACATCCTGCGGCGCACACCCTGCGTTGCACATAAATGAAAAATTTATTTACAAAAAAATTATAATAATTAACTCAAATTAATAAAAAAACTATGCGCACACATCCTGCGGCGCAAATCTCCTGCTGCACACATCTCCTGCATTGCAGAACATAAGATGCACATAAATAAAATTAATAAAAAAACTGTGCGCACACATCCTGCGGCGCACATCTCCTGCGGTGCACATCTCCTGCGGTGCACATCTCCTGCTGCGCACATATTCTGCGGTGCACATCTCCGCACACATCCTGCGGCGCACATCTCCTGCGGCACTCATCTCCTGCGGCGCATATCTCCTGCGTACACATCTCCTGCGGTGCATATCTCATGCTGAGCACATCTCCTGCGGTGTACATCTCCTGCGGTGCACATCTCCTGCTGCGCACATCTCCGGCGGTGCATATCTCTTGCGGCGCACATCCTGCGGTGCACATATCCTGCGGTAAACATCTCCTGAGGCGCACATCTCCTGAGGTGCACATCTCCTGCGGAGCACATCTCCGGTGGTGCACATCTCTTGCGGCACACATCCTGTGGCGCACACCCTTCGTTGCACATAAATGAAACATTTATTTACAAAAAATTTATAATAATTAACTCAAATTAATAAAAAAACTGTGCGCACACATCCTGCGGCGCAAATCTCCTGCTGCGCACATCTCCTGCATTGCAGAACATGCGGTGCACATAAATAAAATTAATAAAAAAACTGTGCGCACACATCCTGCGGCGCACATCTCCTGCGTGCCAATCTCCTGCTGCGCACATCTCCTGCGGTGCACATCTCCTGCGGTGCACATCTCCTGCGGTGCACATCTCCTGCTGCGCACATCTCCTGCGGTGCACATCTCCGCACACATCCTGCGGCGCACATCTTCTGCGGCACTCATCTCCTGCGGCGCATATCTCCTGCGTACACATCTCCTGCGGTGCACATCTCCTGCTGCGCACATCTCCTGCTATGTACATCTCCTGCGGCGCACATCTCCTGCGGCGCACTTCTCCTGCGTGCACATCTCCTGCGTGCACACCTCCTGCGGTGCACATCTCCAGTGGCGCACATCTCCTGCTGCGCAAATCTCCTGCAGTGACCCTCCCTCGTCGCACACCCTGCGGTGCACATAAATGAAACATTTATTTACAAAAAATAATAATAATTAACTCAAATTCCTAAAAAAACTGTGCGCACACATCCTGCGGCGCACATCTCCTGCGGCACTCATCTCCTGCGGCGCATATCTCCTGCGTACACATCTCCTGCGGTGCACATCTCCTGCTGCGCACATCTCCTGCGGTGTACATCTCCTGCGGTGCAAATCTCCTGCCGCGCACATCTCCGGCGGCGGCGCACATCCTGCGGCGCACACCCTTCGTTGCACATAAATGAAACATTTATTTACAAATAAATTATAATAATTAACTCAAATTAATAAAAAAACTGTATGCACACATCCTGCGGCGCACATCTCCTGCGTGCTAATCTCCTGCGTGCACTTCTCCTGCGGTGCACATCTCCTGCGGCGCACATCTCCTGCGGTGCACATCTCCTGCTGCGCACATCTCCTGTGGTGCACATCTCCTGTTGCGCACATCTCCTGCGGTGCATATCTCTTGCGGCGCACATCCTGCGTTGCGAACCCTGCGTTGCACATAAATAAAACAGTTATTTACAAAAAAAATTAAAATGAAATCATATTAATAAAAACACTGCGGCACACATCTCCTACTGCGCATATCGCCTGCGGCGCACATCTCCTGCAGCGCACATCTCAAGTGGTGCACATCTCCTGCTGAGCACATCTCCTGCGGCACACATCTCCTGCTGCGCACATCTCCTGCGGTGCACATCTCCTGCTGCGCACATTTCCGGCGGTGCACATCTCTTGCGGCGCACACCCTGCGGTGCACATAAATGAAACATTTACTTACAAAAAAAAATAATAATTAACTCAAATTAATAAAAAAACTGTGCGCACTAATCCTGCAACGCACTTCTCCTGCTCTGCACATCTCCTGCTGCGCACATCTCCTGCTCTGCACATCTCCTGCTGCGCACATCTTCTGCGGCACACATCTCCTGCGGTGCACATCTCCTGCTGCGCACATCTCCTGCGGTGCACATCTCTTGCGGCGCACACCCTGCGGTGCACATAAATGAAACATTTGTTTACAAAAAAATATTATTACATCAAATTAATAAAAAAACTGTGTGCACACATCCTGCTGCGCACATCTCCTGCTGTGCACATCTCCTGCGTTGCACATCTCCTGCGGCGCACATCTCCTGCGGTGCACATCTCCTGCTGCGCACATCTCAAGTGGTGCACATCTCCTGCTGAGCACATCTCCTGCGGCACACATCTCCTGCTGCGCACATCTCCTGCGGTGCACATCTCCTGCGGCGCACATCTCCTGCGGTGCACATCTCCTGCTGCGCACATCTCCTGCTCTGCATTTCTCCTGTGACGCACATCTCCTGCTTGCACATCTCCTGCAGCGCACATCTCCAGTGGCGCACATCTCCTGCTGCGCAAATCTCCTGCAGTGACCCTCCCTCGTCGCACACCCTGCGGTGCACATAAATGAAACATTTATTTACAAAAAATAATAATAATTAACTCAAATTCCTAAAAAAACTGTGCGCACACATCCTGCGGCGCACATCTCTTGCGGCACTCATCTCCTGCGGCGCATATCTCCTGCGTCCACATCTCCTGCGGTGCACATCTCCTGCGGAGCACATCTCCGGCGGTGCACATCTCTTGCGGCACACATCCTGTGGCGCACACCCTTCGTTGCACATAAATGAAACATTTATTTACAAAAAATTTATAATAATTAACTCAAATTAATAAAAAAACTGTGCGCACACATCCTGCGGCGCAAATCTCCTGCTGCGCACATCTCCTGCATTGCAGAACATGCGGTGCACATAAATAAAATTAATAAAAAAACTGTGCGCACACATCCTGCGGCGCACATCTCCTGCGTGCCAATCTCCTGCTGCGCACATCTCCTGCGGTGCACATCTCCTGCGGTGCACATCTCCTGCGGTGCACATCTCCTGCTGCGCACATCTCCTGCGGTGCACATCTCCGCACACATCCTGCGGCGCACATCTTCTGCGGCACTCATCTCCTGCGGCGCATATCTCCTGCGTACACATCTCCTGCGGTGCACATCTCCTGCTGCGCACATCTCCTGCTATGTACATCTCCTGCGGCGCACATCTCCTGCGGCGCACTTCTCCTGCGTGCACATCTCCTGCGTGCACACCTCCTGCGGTGCACATCTCCAGTGGCGCACATCTCCTGCTGCGCAAATCTCCTGCAGTGACCCTCCCTCGTCGCACACCCTGCGGTGCACATAAATGAAACATTTATTTACAAAAAATAATAATAATTAACTCAAATTCCTAAAAAAACTGTGCGCACACATCCTGCGGCGCACATCTCCTGCGGCACTCATCTCCTGCGGCGCATATCTCCTGCGTACACATCTCCTGCGGTGCACATCTCCTGCTGCGCACATCTCCTGCGGTGTACATCTCCTGCGGTGCAAATCTCCTGCCGCGCACATCTCCGGCGGCGGCGCACATCCTGCGGCGCACACCCTTCGTTGCACATAAATGAAACATTTATTTACAAATAAATTATAATAATTAACTCAAATTAATAAAAAAACTGTATGCACACATCCTGCGGCGCACATCTCCTGCGTGCTAATCTCCTGCGTGCACTTCTCCTGCGGTGCACATCTCCTGCGGCGCACATCTCCTGCGGTGCACATCTCCTGCTGCGCACATCTCCTGTGGTGCACATCTCCTGTTGCGCACATCTCCTGCGGTGCATATCTCTTGCGGCGCACATCCTGCGTTGCGAACCCTGCGTTGCACATAAATAAAACAGTTATTTACAAAAAAAATTAAAATGAAATCATATTAATAAAAACACTGCGGCACACATCTCCTACTGCGCATATCGCCTGCGGCGCACATCTCCTGCAGCGCACATCTCAAGTGGTGCACATCTCCTGCTGAGCACATCTCCTGCGGCACACATCTCCTGCTGCGCACATCTCCTGCGGTGCACATCTCCTGCTGCGCACATTTCCGGCGGTGCACATCTCTTGCGGCGCACACCCTGCGGTGCACATAAATGAAACATTTACTTACAAAAAAAAATAATAATTAACTCAAATTAATAAAAAAACTGTGCGCACTAATCCTGCAACGCACTTCTCCTGCTCTGCACATCTCCTGCTGCGCACATCTCCTGCTCTGCACATCTCCTGCTGCGCACATCTTCTGCGGCACACATCTCCTGCGGTGCACATCTCCTGCTGCGCACATCTCCTGCGGTGCACATCTCTTGCGGCGCACACCCTGCGGTGCACATAAATGAAACATTTGTTTACAAAAAAATATTATTACATCAAATTAATAAAAAAACTGTGTGCACACATCCTGCTGCGCACATCTCCTGCTGTGCACATCTCCTGCGTTGCACATCTCCTGCGGCGCACATCTCCTGCGGTGCACATCTCCTGCTGCGCACATCTCAAGTGGTGCACATCTCCTGCTGAGCACATCTCCTGCGGCACACATCTCCTGCTGCGCACATCTCCTGCGGTGCACATCTCCTGCGGCGCACATCTCCTGCGGTGCACATCTCCTGCTGCGCACATCTCCTGCTCTGCATTTCTCCTGTGACGCACATCTCCTGCTTGCACATCTCCTGCAGCGCACATCTCCAGTGGCGCACATCTCCTGCTGCGCAAATCTCCTGCAGTGACCCTCCCTCGTCGCACACCCTGCGGTGCACATAAATGAAACATTTATTTACAAAAAATAATAATAATTAACTCAAATTCCTAAAAAAACTGTGCGCACACATCCTGCGGCGCACATCTCTTGCGGCACTCATCTCCTGCGGCGCATATCTCCTGCGTCCACATCTCCTGCGGTGCACATCTCCTGCTGCGCACATCTCCGCCGGTGCATATCTCTTGCGGCGCACCTCCTGCGGCGCACACCCTGCGTTGCACATAAATGAAACATTTATTTACAAAAAATAAAAAAATAAAATCAAATTAATAAAAAAACTGCGGCACACATCTCCTGCTGCGTATATCGCCTGCGGCGCACATCTCCTGCTATGTACATCTCCTGCGACTCACATCTCCTGCGGCGCACATCTCCTGCAGTGCACATCTCCTGCTGCGCACATCTCCTGCGGTGCAAATCTCTTGCGGCGCACATCCTGCGGCGCACACCCTGCGTTGCACATAAATGAAACATTTATTTAAAAAGAAAATTATAATAATTAACTCAAATTAATAAAAAAACTGTGCGCACACATCCTGCGGCGCAAATCTCCTGCTGCGCACATCTCCTGCATTGCAGAACATAAGATGCACATAAATAAAATTAATAAAAAAACTGTGCGCACACATCCTGCGGCGCACATCTCCTGCGGCGCACATCTCCTGCGGTGCACATCTCCTGCTATGTACATCTCCTGCGGCGCATATCTCCTGCGTACACATCTCCTGCGGTGCATATCTCATGCTGAGCACATCTCCTGCGGTGTACATCTCCTGCGGTGCACATCTCCTGCTGCGCACATCTCCGGCGGTGCATATCTCTTGCGGCGCACATCCTGCGGTGCACATATCCTGCGGTAAACATCTCCTGAGGCGCACATCTCCTGAGGTGCACATCTCCTGCGGAGCACATCTCCGGCGGTGCACATCTCTTGCGGCACACATCCTGTGGCGCACACCCTTCGTTGCACATAAATGAAACATTTATTTACAAAAAATTTATAATAATTAACTCAAATTAATAATAAAACTGTGCGCACACATCCTGCGGCGCAAATCTCCTGCTGCGCACATCTCCTGCATTGCAGAACATGCGGTGCACATAAATAAAATTAATAAAAAAACTGTGCGCACACATCCTGCGGCGCACATCTCCTGCGTGCCAATCTCCTGCTGCGCACATCTCCTGCGGTGCACATCTCCTGCGGTGCACATCTCCTGCTGCGCACATCTCCTGCGGTGCACATCTCCGCACACATCCTGCGGCGCACATCTTCTGCGGCACTCATCTCCTGCGGCGCATATCTCCTGCGTACACATCTCCTGCGGTGCACATCTCCTGCTGCGCACATCTCCTGCTATGTACATCTCCTGCGGCGCACATCTCCTGCGGCGCACTTCTCCTGCGTGCACATCTCCTGCGTGCACACCTCCTGCGGTGCACATCTCCAGTGGCGCACATCTCCTGCTGCGCAAATCTCCTGCAGTGACCCTCCCTCGTCGCACACCCTGCGGTGCACATAAATGAAACATTTATTTACAAAAAATAATAATAATTAACTCAAATTCCTAAAAAAACTGTGCGCACACATCCTGCGGCGCACATCTCCTGCGGCACTCATCTCCTGCGGCGCATATCTCCTGCGTACACATCTCCTGCGGTGCACATCTCCTGCTGCGCACATCTCCTGCGGTGTACATCTCCTGCGGTGCAAATCTCCTGCCGCGCACATCTCCGGCGGCGGCGCACATCCTGCGGCGCACACCCTTCGTTGCACATAAATGAAACATTTATTTACAAATAAATTATAATAATTAACTCAAATTAATAAAAAAACTGTATGCACACATCCTGCGGCGCACATCTCCTGCGTGCTAATCTCCTGCGTGCACTTCTCCTGCGGTGCACATCTCCTGCGGCGCACATCTCCTGCGGTGCACATCTCCTGCTGCGCACATCTCCTGTGGTGCACATCTCCTGTTGCGCACATCTCCTGCGGTGCATATCTCTTGCGGCGCACATCCTGCGTTGCGAACCCTGCGTTGCACATAAATAAAACAGTTATTTACAAAAAAAATTAAAATGAAATCATATTAATAAAAACACTGCGGCACACATCTCCTACTGCGCATATCGCCTGCGGCGCACATCTCCTGCAGCGCACATCTCAAGTGGTGCACATCTCCTGCTGAGCACATCTCCTGCGGCACACATCTCCTGCTGCGCACATCTCCTGCGGTGCACATCTCCTGCTGCGCACATTTCCGGCGGTGCACATCTCTTGCGGCGCACACCCTGCGGTGCACATAAATGAAACATTTAATTACAAAAAAAAATAATAATTAACTCAAATTAATAAAAAAACTGTGCGCACTAATCCTGCAATGCACATCTCCTGCTCTGCACATCTCCTGCTGTGCAGATCTCCTGCTCTGCACATCTCCTGTGATGCAAATCTCCTGCTGCTCACATCTTCTGCGGCACACATCTCCTGCGGTGCACATCTCGTGCTGCGCACATCTCCTGCAGTGCACATCTCTTGCGGCGCACATCTCCTGCGGCACACATCTCCTGCGGTGCACATCTCCTGCTGCGCACATCTCCTGCGGTGCACATCTCTTGCGGCGCACATCTCCTGCGTGCACATCTCCTGCGGTGCACATCTCCAGTGGCGCAGATCTCCTGCTGCGCAAATCTCCTGCAGTGACCCTCCCTCGTCGCACACCCTGCGGTGCACATAAATGAAACATTTATTTACAAAAAATAATAATAATTAACTCAAATTCCTAAAAAAACTGTGCGCACACATCCTGCGGCGCACATCTCCTGCGGCACTCATCTCCTGCGGCGCATATCTCCTGCGTACACATCTCCTGCGGCGCACATCTCCTGCGGTGCACATCTCCTGCTGCGCAAATCTCCGGCGGTGCACATCTCTTGCGGCGCACATCCTGCGGCGCACACCCTTCGTTGCACATGAATGAAACATTTATTTACAATAAAATTATAATAATTAACTCAAATTAATAAAAAAACTGTGCGCACACATCCTGTGGCGCAAATCTCCTGCTGCGCACATCTCCTGCATTGCAGAACATGCAGTGCACATAAATAAAATTAATAAAAAAACTGTGCGCACACATCCTGCGGCGCACATCCTGCGGCGCACATCTCCTGCGGTGCACATCTCCTGCGGCGCACATCTCCTGCGGTGCACATCTCCTGCTGCGCACATCTCCTGCGGTGCACATCTCCGCACACATCCTGCGGCGCACATCTCCTGCGGCACTCATCTCCTGCGGCGCATATCTCCTGCGTACACATCTCCTGCGGTGCACATCTCCTGCTGCGCACATCTCCTGCGGTGTACATCTCCTGCGGTGCACATCTCCTGCTGTGCACATCTCCGGCGGTGCATATCTCTTGCGGTGCACATCCTGCGGCGCACACCCTTCGTTGCACATAAATGAAACATTTATTTACAAATAAATTATAATAATTAACTCAAATTAATAAAAAAAACTGTGCGCACACATCCTGCGGCGCACATCTCCTGCGTGCTAATCTCCTGCGTGCACTTCTCCTGCGGTGCACATCTCCTGCGGCGCACATCTCCTGCGGTGCACATCTCCTGCGTTGCACATCTCCTGCGTGCAGATCTCCTGCGGCGCACATCTCCTGCGGTGAACATCTCATGCTGCGCACATCTCCTGCGGTGTACATCTCCTGCGGTGCACATCTCCTGCTGCGCACATCTCCGGCGGTGCATATCTCTTGCGGCGCACATCCTGCGGCGCACATCTCCTGCGGTGCACATCTCCTGAGGCTCACATCTCCTGCGGTGCACATCTCCTGCTGCGCACATCTCCGGCGGTGCACATCTCTTGCGGCACACATCCTGTGGTGCACACCCTTCGTTGCACATAAATGAAACATTTATTTACAAAAAATTTATAATAATTAACTCAAATTAATAAAAAAACTGTGCGCACACATCCTGCGGCGCAAATCTCCTGCTGCGCACATCTCCTGCATTGCAGAACATAAGATGCACATAAATAAAATTAATAAAAAAACTGTGCGCACACATCCTGCGGCGCACATCTCCTGCGGCGCACATCTCCTGCGGTGCACATCTCCTGCTATGTACATCTCCTGCGGCGCACATCTCCTGCGGCGCACATCTCCTGCGTGCACATCTCCTGCTATGTACATCTCCTGCGGCGCACATCTCCTGCGGCGCACATCTCCTGCGTGCACATCTCCTGCGTGCACATCTCCTGCGGTGCACATCTCCTGCTATGTACATCTCCTGCGGCGCACATCTCCTGCTGCGCACATCTCCTGCGGTGCACATCTCCTGCTGCGCACATTTCCGGCGGTGCACATCTCTTGCGGCGCACACCCTGCGGTGCACATAAATGAAACATTTACTTACAAAAAAAAATAATAATTAACTCAAATTAATAAAAAAACTGTGCGCACTAATCCTGCAACGCACTTCTCCTGCTCTGCACATCTCCTGCTGCGCACATCTCCTGCTCTGCACATCTCCTGCTGCGCACATCTTCTGCGGCACACATCTCCTGCGGTGCACATCTCCTGCTGCGCACATCTCCTGCGGTGCACATAAATGAAACATTTGTTTACAAAAAAATATTATTACATCAAATTAATAAAAAAACTGTGTGCACACATCCTGCTGCGCACATCTCCTGCTGTGCACATCTCCTGCGTTGCACATCTCCTGCGGCGCACATCTCCTGCGGTGCACATCTCCTGCTGCGCACATCTCAAGTGGTGCACATCTCCTGCTGAGCACATCTCCTGCGGCACACATCTCCTGCTGCGCACATCTCCTGCGGTGCACATCTCCTGCGGCGCACATCTCCTGCGGTGCACATCTCCTGCTGCGCACATCTCCTGCTCTGCACATCTCCTGTGACGCACATCTCCTGTGACGCACATCTCCTGCAGCGCACATCTCCAGTGGCGCACATCTCCTGCTGCGCAAATCTCCTGCAGTGACCCTCCCTCGTCGCACACCCTGCGGTGCACATAAATGAAACATTTATTTACAAAAAATAATAATAATTAACTCAAATTCCTAAAAAAACTGTGCGCACACATCCTGCGGCGCACATCTCTTGCGGCACTCATCTCCTGCGGCGCATATCTCCTGCGTCCACATCTCCTGCGGTGCACATCTCCTGCTGCGCACATCTCCGCCGGTGCATATCTCTTGCGGCGCACCTCCTGCGGCGCACACCCTGCGTTGCACATAAATGAAACATTTATTTACAAAAAATAAAAAAATAAAATCAAATTAATAAAAAAACTGCGGCACACATCTCCTGCTGCGTATATCGCCTGCGGCGCACATCTCCTGCTATGTACATCTCCTGCGACTCACATCTCCTGCGGCGCACATCTCCTGCAGTGCACATCTCCTGCTGCGCACATCTCCTGCGGTGCAAATCTCTTGCGGCGCACATCCTGCGGCGCACACCCTGCGTTGCACATAAATGAAACATTTATTTAAAAAGAAAATTATAATAATTAACTCAAATTAATAAAAAAACTGTGCGCACACATCCTGCGGCGCAAATCTCCTGCTGCGCACATCTCCTGCATTGCAGAACATAAGATGCACATAAATAAAATTAATAAAAAAACTGTGCGCACACATCCTGCGGCGCACATCTCCTGCGGCGCACATCTCCTGCGGTGCACATCTCCTGCTATGTACATCTCCTGCGGCGCACATCTTCTGCGGCGCACATTTCCTGCGTGCACATCTCCTGCTATGTACATCTCCTGCGGCGCACATCTCCTGCGGCACACATCTCCTGCGTGCACATCTCCTGCGTGCACATCTCCTGCGGTGCACATCTCCTGCTATGTACATCTCCTGCGGCGCACATCTTCTGCTATGTACATCTCCTGCGGCGCACATCTCCTGCGGCGCACATCTCCTGCGTGCACATCTCCTGCGTGCACATCTCCTGCGGTGCACATCTCCAGTGGCGCACATCTCCTGCTGCGCAAATCTCCTGCAGTGACCCTCCCTCGTCGCACACCCTGCGGTGCACATAAATGAAACATTTATTTATAAAAAATAATAATAATTAACTCAAATTCCAAAAAAAACTGTGCGCACACATCCTGCGGCGCACATCTCCTGCGTGCACATCTCCTGCTATGTACATCTCCTGCGGCGCACATCTCCTGCGGCACACATCTCCTGCGTGCACATCTCCTGCGTGCACATCTCCTGCTGAGCACATCTCCTGCGGTGTACATCTCCTGCGGTGCACATCTCCTGCCGCGCACATCTCCGGCGGCGGTGCACATCCTGCGTCGCACACCCTGCGGTGCACATAAATGAAACATTTATTTACAAAAAATAATAATAATTAACTCAAATTCCTAAAAAAACTGTGCGCACACATCCTGCGGCGCACATCTCTTGCGGCACTCATCTCCTGCGGCGCATATCTCCTGCGTACACATCTCCTGCGGTGCACATCTCCTGCTGCGCAAATCTCCGCCTTTGCATATCTCTTGCGGCGCACCTCCTGTGGCGCACACCCTGCGTTGCACATAAATGAAACATTTATTTACAAAAAATAAAAAAATAAAATCAAATTAATAAAAAAACTGCGGCACACATCTCCTGCTGCGTATATCGCCTGCGGCGCACATCTCCTGCTATGTACATCTCCTGCGACTCACATCTCCTGCGGCGCACATCTCCTGCAGTGCACATCTCCTGCTGCGCACATCTCCTGCGGTGCAAATCTCTTGCGGCGCACATCCTGCGGGCACACCCTGCGTTGCACATAAATGAAACATTTATTTAAAAAGAAAATTATAATAATTAACTCAAATTAATAAAAAAACTGTGCGCACACATCCTGCGGCGCAAATCTCCTGCTGCGCACATCTCCTGCATTGCAGAACATAAGATGCACATAAATAAAATTAATAAAAAAACTGTGCGCACACATCCTGCGGCGCACATCTCCTGCGGCGCACATCTCCTGCGGTGCACATCTCCTGCTATGTACATCTCCTGCGGCGCACATCTTCTGCGGCGCACATTTCCTGCGTGCACATCTCCTGCTATGTACATCTCCTGCGGCGCACATCTCCTGCGGCACACATCTCCTGCGTGCACATCTCCTGCGTGCACATCTCCTGCGGTGCACATCTCCTGCTATGTACATCTCCTGCGGCGCACATCTTCTGCTATGTACATCTCCTGCGGCGCACATCTCCTGCGGCGCACATCTCCTGCGTGCACATCTCCTGCGTGCACATCTCCTGCGGTGCACATCTCCAGTGGCGCACATCTCCTGCTGCGCAAATCTCCTGCAGTGACCCTCCCTCGTCGCACACCCTGCGGTGCACATAAATGAAACATTTATTTATAAAAAATAATAATAATTAACTCAAATTCCAAAAAAAACTGTGCGCACACATCCTGCGGCGCACATCTCCTGCGTGCACATCTCCTGCTATGTACATCTCCTGCGGCGCACATCTCCTGCGGCACACATCTCCTGCGTGCACATCTCCTGCGTGCACATCTCCTGCTGAGCACATCTCCTGCGGTGTACATCTCCTGCGGTGCACATCTCCTGCCGCGCACATCTCCGGCGGCGGTGCACATCCTGCGTCGCACACCCTGCGGTGCACATAAATGAAACATTTATTTACAAAAAATAATAATAATTAACTCAAATTCCTAAAAAAACTGTGCGCACACATCCTGCGGCGCACATCTCTTGCGGCACTCATCTCCTGCGGCGCATATCTCCTGCGTACACATCTCCTGCGGTGCACATCTCCTGCTGCGCAAATCTCCGCCGGTGCATATCTCTTGCGGCGCACCTCCTGTGGCGCACACCCTGCGTTGCACATAAATGAAACATTTATTTACAAAAAATAAAAAAATAAAATCAAATTAATAAAAAAACTGCGGCACACATCTCCTGCTGCGCATATCGCCTGCGGCGCACATCTCCTGCTATGTACATCTCCTGCGACTCACATCTCCTGCGGCGCACATCTCCTGCAGTGCACATCTCCTGCTGCGCACATCTCCTGCGGTGCACATCTCTTGCGGCGCACATCCTGCGGCGCACACCCTGCGTTGCACATAAATGAAACATTTATTTAAAAAGAAAATTATAATAATTAACTCAAATTAATGAAAAAACTGTGCGCACACATCCTGCGGCGCAAATCTCCTGCTGCGCACATCTCCTGCATTGCAGAACATAAGATGCACATAAATAAAATTAATAAAAAAACTGTGCGCACACATCCTGCGGCGCACATCTCCTGCGGCGCACATCTCCTGCGTGCACATCTCCTGCTATGTACATCTCCTGCGGCGCACATCTCCTGCGGCGCACATCTCCTGCGTGCACATCTCCTGCGTGCACATCTCCTGCGGTGCACATCTCCTGCTATGTACATCTCCTGCGGCGCACATCTCCTACGGCGCACATCTCCTGCTATGTACATCTCCTGCGGCGCACATCTCCTGCGGCGCACATCTCCTGCGTGCACATCTCCTGCGGTGCACATCTCCAGTGGCGCACATCTCCTGCTGCGCAAATCTCCTGCAGTGACCCTCCCTCGTCGCACACCCTGCGGTGCACATAAATGAAACATTTATTTATAAAAAATAATAATAATTAACTAAAATTCCTAAAAAAACTGTGCGCACACATCCTGCGGCGCACATCTCCTGCGGCACTCATCTCCTGCGGCGCATATCTCCTGCGTACACATCTCCTGCGGTGCACATCTCCTGCTGAGCACATCTCCTGCGGTGTACATCTCCTGCGGTGCACATCTCCTGCCGCGCACATCTCCGGCGGCGGTGCACATCCTGCGGCGCACACCCTTCGTTGCACATAAATGAAACATTTAATTACAAATAAATTATAATAATTAACTCAAATTAATAAAAAAACTGTGCGCACACATCCTGCGGCGCACATCTCCTGCGTGCTAATCTCCTGCGTGCACTTCTCCTGCGGTGCACATCTCCTGCGGAGCACATCTCCTGCGGTGCACATCTCCTGCTGCGCACATCTCCTGTGGTGCACATCTCCTGTTGCGCACATCTCCTGTGGTGCATATCTCTTGCGGCGCACATCCTGCATTGCGAACCCTGCGTTGCACATAAATAAAACAGTTTATTACAAAAAAATTAAAATTAAATCATATTAATAAAAAAACTGCGGCACACATCTCCTGCTGCGCACATCTCCTGCGTGCAGATCTCCTGCGGCGCACATCTCCTGCGGTGCACATCTCCGGTGGCGCATATCGCCTGCGGCGCACATCTCCTGCTTTGTACATCTCCTGCGGCGCACATGTCCTGCGTGCACATCTCCTGCTATGTACATCTCCTGCGGCGCACATCTCCTGCGGCGCACATCTCCTGCGTGCACATCTCCTGCGTGCACATCTCCTGCGGTGCACATCTCCAGTGGCGCACATCTCCTGCTGCGCAAATCTCCTGCAGTGACCCTCCCTCGTCGCACACCCTGCGGTGCACATAAATGAAACATTTATTTACAAAAAATAATAATAATTAACTCAAATTCCTAAAAACTGTGCGCACACAGCCTGCGGCGCACATCTCCTGCGGCACTCATCTCCTGCGACGCATATCTCCTGCGTACACATCTCCTGCGGTGCACATCTCCTGCTGCGCACATCTCCGCCGGTGCATATCTCTTGCGGCGCACCTCCTGCGTTGCACATAAATGAAACATTTATTTACAAAAAATAAAAAAATAAAATCAAATTAATAAAAAAACTGCGGCACACATCTCCTGCTGCGCATATCGCCTGCAGCGCACATCTCCTGCTATGTACATCTCCTGCGACTCACATCTCCTGCTGCGCACATCTCCGCCGGTGCATATCTCTTGCGGCGCACCTCCTGCGGCGCACACCCTGCATTGCACATAAATGAAACATTTATTTACAAAAAATAAAAAAATCAAATCAAATTAATAAAAAAACTGCGGCACACATCTCCTGCTGCGTATATCGCCTGCGGCGCACATCTCCTGCTATGTACATCTCCTGCGACTCACATCTCCTGCGGCGCACATCTCCTGCAGTGCACATCTCCTGCTGCGCACATCTCCTGCGGTGCAAATCTCTTGCGGCGCACATCCTGCGGCGCACACCCTGCGTTGCACATAAATGAAACATTTATTTAAAAAGAAAATTATAATAATTAACTCAAATTAATAAAAAAACTGTGCGCACACATCCTGCGGCGCAAATCTCCTGCTGCGCACATCTCCTGCATTGCAGAACATAAGATGCACATAAATAAAATTAATAAAAAAACTGTGCGCACACATCCTGCGGCGCACATCTCCTGCGGCGCACATCTCCTGCGGTGCACATCTCCTGCTATGTACATCTCCTGCGGCGCACATCTTCTGCGGCGCACATTTCCTGCGTGCACATCTCCTGCTATGTACATCTCCTGCGGCGCACATCTCCTGCGGCACACATCTCCTGCGTGCACATCTTCTGCGTGCACATCTCCTGCGGTGCACATCTCCTGCTATGTACATCTCCTGCGGCGCACATCTCCTGCTATGTACATCTCCTGCGGCACACATCTCCTGCGGCGCACATCTCCTGCGTGCACATCTCCTGCGTGCACATCTCCTGCGGTGCACATCTCCAGTGGCGCACATCTCCTGCTGCGCAAATCTCCTGCAGTGACCCTCCCTCGTCGCACACCCTGCGGTGCACATAAATGAAACATTTATTTATAAAAAATAATAATAATTAACTCAAATTCCTAAAAAAACTGTGCGCACACATCCTGCGGCGCACATCTCCTGCGGCACTCATCTCCTGCGGCGCATATCTCCTGCGTACACATCTCCTGCGGTGCACATCTCCTGCTGAGCACATCTCCTGCGGTGTACATCTCCTGCGGTGCACATCTCCTGCCGCGCACATCTCCGGCGGCGGTGCACATCCTGCGTCGCACACCCTGCGGTGCACATAAATGAAACATTTATTTACAAAAAATAATAATAATTAACTCAAATTCCTAAAAAAACTGTGCGCACACATCCTGCGGCGCACATCTCTTGCGGCACTCATCTCCTGCGGCGCATATCTCCTGCGTACACATCTCCTGCGGTGCACATCTCCTGCTGCGCACATCTCCGCCGGTGCATATCTCTTGCGGCGCACCTCCTGCGGCGCACATCCTGCGTTGCACATAAATGAAACATTTATTTACAAAAAATAAAAAATAAAATCAAATTAATAAAAAAACTGCGGCACACATCTCCTGCTGCGCATATCGCCTGCGGCGCACATCTCCTGCTATGTACATCTCCTGCGACTCACATCTCCTGCGGCGCACATCTCCTGCAGTGCACATCTCCTGCTGCGCACATCTCCTGCGGTGCACATCTCTTGCGGCGCACATCCTGCGGCGCACACCCTGCGTTGCACATAAATGAAACATTTATTTAAAAAGAAAATTATAATAATTAACTCAAATTAATAAAAAAACTGTGCGCACACATCCTGCGGCGCAAATCTCCTGCTGCGCACATCTCCTGCATTGCAGAACATAAGATGCACATAAATAAAATTAATAAAAAAACTGTGCGCACACATCCTGCGGCGCACATCTCCTGCGGCGCACATCTCCTGCGGTGCACATCTCCTGCTATGTACATCTCCTGCGGCGCACATCTTCTGCGGCGCACATCTCCTGCGGCGCACATCTTCTGCGGCGCACATCTCCTGCGTGCACATCTCCTGCTATGTACATCTCCTGCGGCGCACATCTCCTGCGGCGCACATCTCCTGCGTGCACATCTCCTGCGTGCACATCTCCTGCGGTGCACATCTCCTGCTATGTACATCTCCTGCGGCGCACATCTCCTGCGGCGCACATCTCCTGCTATGTACATCTCCTGCGGCGCACATCTCCTGCGGCGCACATCTCCTGCGTGCACATCTCCTGCGGTGCACATCTCCAGTGGCGCACATCTCCTGCTGCGCAAATCTCCTGCAGTGACCCTCCCTCGTCGCACACCCTGCGGTGCACATAAATGAAACATTTATTTACAAAAAATAATAATAATTAACTCAAATTCCTAAAAACTGTGCGCACACAGCCTGCGGCGCACATCTCCTGCGGCACTCATCTCCTGCGACGCATATCTCCTGCGTACACATCTCCTGCGGTGCACATCTCCTGCTGCGCACATCTCCGCCGGTGCATATCTCTTGCGGCGCACCTCCTGCGTTGCACATAAATGAAACATTTATTTACAAAAAATAAAAAAATAAAATCAAATTAATAAAAAAACTGCGGCACACATCTCCTGCTGCGCATATCGCCTGCAGCGCACATCTCCTGCTATGTACATCTCCTGCGACTCACATCTCCTGCTGCGCACATCTCCGCCGGTGCATATCTCTTGCGGCGCACCTCCTGCGGCGCACACCCTGCGTTGCACATAAATGAAACATTTATTTACAAAAAATAAAAAAATAAAATCAAATTAATAAAAAAACTGCGGCACACATCTCCTGCTGCGTATATCGCCTGCGGCGCACATCTCCTGCTATGTACATCTCCTGCGACTCACATCTCCTGCGGCGCACATCTCCTGCAGTGCACATCTCCTGCTGCGCACATCTCCTGCGGTGCAAATCTCTTGCGGCGCACATCCTGCGGCGCACACCCTGCGTTGCACATAAATGAAACATTTATTTAAAAAGAAAATTATAATAATTAACTCAAATTAATAAAAAAACTGTGCGCACACATCCTGCGGCGCAAATCTCCTGCTGCGCACATCTCCTGCATTGCAGAACATAAGATGCACATAAATAAAATTAATAAAAAAACTGTGCGCACACATCCTGCGGCGCACATCTCCTGCGGCGCACATCTCCTGCGGTGCACATCTCCTGCTATGTACATCTCCTGCGGCGCACATCTTCTGCGGCGCACATTTCCTGCGTGCACATCTCCTGCTATGTACATCTCCTGCGGCGCACATCTCCTGCGGCACACATCTCCTGCGTGCACATCTTCTGCGTGCACATCTCCTGCGGTGCACATCTCCTGCTATGTACATCTCCTGCGGTGCACATCTCCAGTGGCGCACATCTCCTGCTGCGCAAATCTCCTGCAGTGACCCTCCCTCGTCGCACACCCTGCGGTGCACATAAATGAAACATTTATTTATAAAAAATAATAATAATTAACTCAAATTCCTAAAAAAACTGTGCGCACACATCCTGCGGCGCACATCTCCTGCGGCACTCATCTCCTGCGGCGCATATCTCCTGCGTACACATCTCCTGCGGTGCACATCTCCTGCTGAGCACATCTCCTGCGGTGTACATCTCCTGCGGTGCACATCTCCTGCCGCGCACATCTCCGGCGGCGGTGCACATCCTGCGTCGCACACCCTGCGGTGCACATAAATGAAACATTTATTTACAAAAAATAATAATAATTAACTCAAATTCCTAAAAAAACTGTGCGCACACATCCTGCGGCGCACATCTCTTGCGGCACTCATCTCCTGCGGCGCATATCTCCTGCGTACACATCTCCTGCGGTGCACATCTCCTGCTGCGCACATCTCCGCCGGTGCATATCTCTTGCGGCGCACCTCCTGCGGCGCACACCCTGCGTTGCACATAAATGAAACATTTATTTACAAAAAATAAAAAAATAAAATCAAATTAATAAAAAAACTGCGGCACACATCTCCTGCTGCGCATATCGCCTGCGGCGCACATCTCCTGCTATGTACATCTCCTGCGATTCACATCTCCTGCGGCGCACATCTCCTGCAGTGCACATCTCCTGCTGCGCACATCTCCTGCGGTGCACATCTCTTGCGGCGCACATCCTGCGGCGCACACCCTGCGTTGCACATAAATGAAACATTTATTTAAAAAGAAAATTATAATAATTAACTCAAATTAATAAAAAAACTGTGCGCACACATCCTGCGGCGCAAATCTCCTGCTGCGCACATCTCCTGCATTGCAGAACATAAGATGCACATAAATAAAATTAATAAAAAAACTGTGCGCACACATCCTGCGGCGCACATCTCCTGCGGCGCACATCTCCTGCGGTGCACATCTCCTGCTATGTACATCTCCTGCGGCGCACATCTTCTGCGGCGCACATCTCCTGCGTGCACATCTCCTGCTATGTACATCTCCTGCGGCGCACATCTCCTGCGGCGCACATCTCCTGCGTGCACATCTCCTGCGTGCACATCTCCTGCGGTGCACATCTCCTAATATGTACATCTCCTGCGGCGCACATCTCCTGCGGCGCACATCTCCTGCTATGTACATCTCCTGCGGCGCACATCTCCTGCGGCGCACATCTCCTGCGTGCACATCTCCTGCGGTGCACATCTCCAGTGGCGCACATCTCCTGCTGCGCAAATCTCCTGCAGTGACCCTCCCTCGTCGCACACCCTGCGGTGCACATAAATGAAACATTTATTTATAAAAAATAATAATAATTAACTCAAATTCCTAAAAAAACTGTGCGCACACATCCTGCGGCGCACATCTCCTGCGGCACTCATCTCCTGCGGCGCATATCTCCTGCGTACACATCTCCTGCGGTGCACATCTCCTGCTGAGCACATCTCCTGCGGTGTACATCTCCTGCGGTGCACATCTCCTGCCGCGCACATCTCCGGCGGCGGTGCACATCCTGCGGCGCACACCCTTCGTTGCACATAAATGAAACATTTAATTACAAATAAATTATAATAATTAACTCAAATTAATAAAAAAACTGTGCGCACACATCCTGCGGCGCACATCTCCTGCGTGCTAATCTCCTGCGTGCACTTCTCCTGCGGTGCACATCTCCTGCGGAGCACATCTCCTGCGGTGCACATCTCCTGCTGAGCACATCTCCTGTGGTGCACATCTCCTGTTGCGCACATCTCCTGTGGTGCATATCTCTTGCGGCGCACATCCTGCGTTGCGAACCCTGCGTTGCACATAAATAAAACAGTTTATTACAAAAAAATTAAAATTAAATCATATTAATAAAAAAACTGCGGCACACATCTCCTGCTGCGCACATCTCCTGCGTGCAGATCTCCTGCGGCGCACATCTCCTGCGGTGCACATCTCCGGTGGCGCATATCGCCTGCGGCGCACATCTCCTGCTTTGTACATCTCCTGCGGCGCACATGTCCTGCGTGCACATCTCCTGCTATGTACATCTCCTGCGGCGCACATCTCCTGCGGCGCACATCTCCTGCGTGCACATCTCCTGCGTGCACATCTCCTGCGGTGCACATCTCCAGTGGCGCACATCTCCTGCTGCGCAAATCTCCTGCAGTGACCCTCCCTCGTCGCACACCCTGCGGTGCACATAAATGAAACATTTATTTACAAAAAATAATAATAATTAACTCAAATTCCTAAAAACTGTGCGCACACAGCCTGCGGCGCACATCTCCTGCGGCACTCATCTCCTGCGACGCATATCTCCTGCGTACACATCTCCTGCGGTGCACATCTCCTGCTGCGCACATCTCCGCCGGTGCATATCTCTTGCGGCGCACCTCCTGCGTTGCACATAAATGAAACGATTATTTACAAAAAATAAAAAAATCAAATCAAATTAATAAAAAAACTGCGGCACACATCTCCTGCTGCGCATATCGCCTGCAGCGCACATCTCCTGCTATGTACATCTCCTGCGACTCACATCTCCTGCGGCGCACATCTCCTGCAGTGCACATCTCCTGCTGCGCACATCTCCTGCGGTGCACATCTCTTGCGGCGCACATCCTGCGGCGCACACCCTGCGTTGCACATAAATGAAACATTTTTTTAAAAAGAAAATGATAATAATTAACTCAAATTAATAAAAAAACTGTGCGCACACATCCTGCGGCGCAAATCTCCTGCTGCGCACATCTCCTGCATTGCAGAACATAAGATGCAAATAAATAAAATTAATAAAAAAACTGCGCACACATCCTGCGGCGCACATCTCCTGCGGCGCACATCTCCTGCGGTGCACATCTCCTGCTATGTACATCTCCTGCGGCGCACATCTCCTGCGGCGCACATCTACTGCGTGCACATCTCCTGCTATGTACATCTCCTGCGGCGCACATCTCCTGCTGCGCACATCTCCTGCGTGCACATCTCCTGCGTGCACATCTCCTGCGGTGCAAATCTCCAGTGGCGCACATCTCCTGCTGCGCAAATCTCCTGCAGTGACCCTCCCTCGTCGCACACCCTGCGATGCACATAAATGAAACATTTATTTACAAAAAATAATAATAATTAACTCAAATTCCTAAAAAAACTGTGCGCACACATCCTGCGGCGCACATCTCCTGCGGCACTCATCTCCTGCGGCGCATATCTCCTGCGTACACATCTCCTGCGGTGCACATCTCCTGCTGCGCACATTTCCGGCGGTGCACATCTCATGCGGCGCACACCCTGCGGTGCACATAAATGAAACATTTACTTACAAAGAAAAAATAATAATTAACTCAAATTAATAAAAAAACTGTGCGCACTAATCCTGCAACGCACATCTCCTGCTCTGCACATCTCCTGCTGCGCAAATCTCCTGCTCTGCACATCTCCTGTGACGCACATCTCCTGCGGTGCACATCTCTTGCGGCGCACGTCCTGCGGCGCACACCCTGCGGTGCACATAAATAAATCATTTATTTACAAAAAAATATTATTACATCAAATTAATAAAAAAACTGTGTGCACACATCCTGCTGCGCACATCTCCTGCTGTGCACATCTCCTGCGTTGCACATCTCCTGCGTGCAGATCTCCTGCGGTGCACATCTCCTGCGGTGCACATCTCCGGTGGCGGATATCGCCTGCGGTGCACATCTCCTACTTTGTACATCTCCTGCGGCGCACATCTCCTGCGTGCACATCTCCTGCTATGTACATCTCCTGCGGCGCACATCTCCTGCGGCGCACATCTCCTGCGTGCACATCTCCTGCGTGCACATCTCCTGCGGCGCACATCTCCAGTGGCGCACATCTCCTGCTGCGCAAATCTCCTGCAGTGACCCTCCCTTGTCGCACACCCTGCGGTGCACATAAATGAAACATTTATTTACAAAAAATAATAATAATTAACTCAAATTCCTAAAAAAACTGTGCGCACACAGCCTGCGGCGCACATCTCCTGCGGCACTCATCTCCTGCGGCGCATATCTCCTGCGTACACATCTCCTGCGGTGCACATCTCCTGCTGCGCACATCTCCGCCGGTGCATATCTCTTGCGGCGCACATCCTGCGGCGAAAACACCCTGCGTTGCACATAAATGAAACATTTATTTACAAAACAATAAAAAAATAGAATCAAATTAACAAAAAAACTGCGGCACACATCTCCTGCTGCGCATATCGCCTGCGGCGCACATCTCCTGCTATGTACATCTCCTGCGACTCACATCTCCTGCGGCGCACATCTCCTGCAGTGCACATCTCCTGCTGCGCACATCTCCTGCGGTGCACATCTCTTGCGGCGCACATCCTGCGGCGCATACCCTGCGTTGCACATAAATGAAACATTTATTTACAAAAAAATTATAATAATTAACTCAAATTAATAAAAAAACTGTGCGCACACATCCTGCGGCGCAAATCTCCTGCTGCGCACATCTCCTGCATTGCAGAACATAAGATGCACATAAATAAAATTAATAAAAAAACTGTGCGCACACATCCTGCGGCGCACATCTCCTGCGGCGCACATCTCCTGCGGTGCACATCTCCTGCTATGTACATCTCCTGCGGCGCACATCTCTTGCGGCGCACATCTACTGCGTGCACATCTCCTGCGTGCACATCTACTGCGTGCACATCTACTGCGGCGCACATCTCCAGTGGCGCACATCTTCTGCTGCGCAAATCTCCTGCAGTGACCCTCCTTTGTCGCACACCCTGCGGTGCACATAAATGAAACATTTATTTACAAAAAATAATAATAATTAACTCAAATTCCTAAAAAAACTGTGCGCACACAGCCTGCGGCGCACATCTCCTGCGGCACTCATCTCCTGCGGCGCACATCTCCTGTGTACACATCTCCTGCGGTGCACATCTCCTGCTGCGCACATCTCCGCCGGTGCATATCTCTTGCGGCGCACATCCTGCGGCGAAAACACCCTGCGTTGCACATAAATGAAACATTTATTTACAAAACAATAAAAAAATAGAATCAAATTAATAAAAAAACTGCGGCACACATCTCCTGCTGCGCATATCGCCTGCGGCGCACATCTCCTGCTATGTACATCTCCTGCGACTCACATCTCCTGCGGCGCACATCTCCTGCAGTGCACATCTCCTGCTGCGCACATCTCCTGCGGTGCACATCTCTTGCGGCGCACATCCTGCGGCGCATACCCTGCGTTGCACATAAATGAAACATTTATTTACAAAAAAATTATAATAATTAACTCAAATTAATAAAAAAACTGTGCGCACACATCCTGCGGCGCAAATCTCCTGCTGCGCACATCTCCTGCATTGCAGAACATAAGATGCACATAAATAAAATTAATAAAAAAACTGTGCGCACACATCCTGCGGCGCACATCTCCTGCGGCGCACATCTCCTGCGGTGCACATCTCCTGCTGCGCACATCTCCTGCGGTGCACATCTCCGCACACATCCTGCGTCGCACATCTCCTGCGGCGCATATCTCCTGCGTACACATCTCCTGCGGTGTACATCTCATGCTGCGCACATCTCCTGCGGTGCATATCTCTTGCGGCGCACATCCTGCGGCGCACACCCTGCGTTGCACATAAATGAAAAATTTATTTACAAAAAAATTATAATAATTAACTCAAATTAATAAAAAAACTATGCGCACACATCCTGCGGCGCAAATCTCCTGCTGCACACATCTCCTGCATTGCAGAACATAAGATGCACATAAATAAAATTAATAAAAAAACTGTGCGCACACATCCTGCGGCGCACATCTCCTGCGGTGCACATCTCCTGCGGTGCACATCTCCTGCTGCGCACATATTCTGCGGTGCACATCTCCGCACACATCCTGCGGCGCACATCTCCTGCGGCACTCATCTCCTGCTGCGCATATCTCCTGCGTACACATCTCCTGCGGCGCAAATCTCCTGCTGCGCACATCTCCTGCATTGCAGAACATAAGATGCACATAAATAAAATTAATAAAAAAACTGTGCGCACACATCCTGCGGCGCACATCTCCTGCGTCGCACATCTCCTGCGGTGCACATCTCCTGCTATGTACATCTCCTGCGGCGCACATCTCTTGCGGCGCACATCTACTGCGTGCACATCTCCTGCGTGCACATCTACTGCTTGCACATCTACTGCGGCGCACATCTCCAGTGGCGCACATCTCCTGCTGCGCAAATCTCCTGCAGTGACCCTCCCTTGTCGCACACCCTGCGGTGCACATAAATGAAACATTTATTTACAAAAAATAATAATAATTAACTCAAATTCCTAAAAAAACTGTGCGCACACAGCCTGCGGCGCACATCTCCTGCGGCACTCATCTCCTGCGGCGCATATCTCCTGCGTACACATCTCCTGCGGTGCACATCTCCTGCTGCGCACATCTCCGCCGGTGCATATCTCTTGCGGCGCACATCCTGCGGCGAAAACACCCTGCGTTGCACATAAATGAAACATTTATTTACAAAACAATAAAAAAATAAAATCAAATTAATAAAAAAACTGCGGCACACATCTCCTGCTGCGCATATCGCCTGCGGCGCACATCTCCTGCTATGTACATCTCCTGCGACTCACATCTCCTGCGGCGCACATCTCCTGCAGTGCACATCTCCTGCTGCGCACATCTCCTGCGGTGCACATCTCTTGCGGCGCACATCCTGCGGCGCATACCCTGCGTTGCACATAAATGAAACATTTATTTACAAAAAAATTATAATAATTAACTCAAATTAATAAAAAAACTGTGCGCACACATCCTGCGGCGCAAATCTCCTGCTGCGCACATCTCCTGCATTGCAGAACATAAGATGCACATAAATAAAATTAATAAAAAAACTGTGCGCACACATCCTGCGGCGCACATCTCCTGCGGCGCACATCTCCTGCGGTGCACATCTCCTGCTGCGCACATCTCCTGCGGTGCACATCTCCGCACACATCCTGCGTCGCACATCTCCTGCGGTGCACATCTCATGCTGCGCACATCTCCTGCGGTGCATATCTCTTGCGGCGCACATCCTGCGGCGCACACCCTGCGTTGCACATAAATGAAAAATTTATTTACAAAAAAATTATAATAATTAACTCAAATTAATAAAAAAACTATGCGCACACATCCTGCGGCGCAAATCTCCTGCTGCACACATCTCCTGCATTGCAGAACATAAGATGCACATAAATAAAATTAATAAAAAAACTGTGCGCACACATCCTGCGGCGCACATCTCCTGCGGTGCACATCTCCTGCGGTGCACATCTCCTGCTGCGCACATATTCTGCGGTGCACATCTCCGCACACATCCTGCGGCGCACATCTCCTGCGGCACTCATCTCCTGCGACGCATATCTCCTGCATACACATCTCCTGCGGTGCACATCTCCTGCTGCGCACATCTCCGCCGGTGCATATCTCTTGCGGCGCACCTCCTGCGTTGCACATAAATGAAACGATTATTTACAAAAAATAAAAAAATCAAATCAAATTAATAAAAAAACTGCGGCACACATCTCCTGCTGCGCATATCGCCTGCAGCGCACATCTCCTGCTATGTACATCTCCTGCGACTCACATCTCCTGCGGCGCACATCTCCTGCAGTGCACATCTCCTGCTGCGCACATCTCCTGCGGTGCACATCTCTTGCGGCGCACATCCTGCGGCGCACACCCTGCGTTGCACATAAATGAAACATTTTTTTAAAAAGAAAATTATAATAATTAACTCAAATTAATAAAAAAACTGTGCGCACACATCCTGCGGCGCAAATCTCCTGCTGCGCACATCTCCTGCATTGCAGAACATAAGATGCAAATAAATAAAATTAATAAAAAAACTGTGCGCACACATCCTGCGGCGCACATCTCCTGCGGCGCACATCTCCTGCGGTGCACATCTCCTGCTATGTACATCTCCTGCGGCGCACATCTCCTGCGGCGCACATCTACTGCGTGCACATCTCCTGCTATGTACATCTCCTGCGGCGCACATCTCCTGCGGCGCACATCTCCTGCGTGCACATCTCCTGCGTGCACATCTCCTGCGGTGCACATCTCCAGTGGCGCACATCTCCTGCTGCGCAAATCTCCTGCAGTGACCCTCCCTCGTCGCACACCCTGCGATGCACATAAATGAAACATTTATTTACAAAAAATAATAATAATTAACTCAAATTCCTAAAAAAACTGTGCGCACACATCCTGCGGCGCACATCTCCTGCGGCACTCATCTCCTGCGGCGCATATCTCCTGCGTACACATCTCCTGCGGTGCACATCTCCTGCTGCGCACATTTCCGGCGGTGCACATCTCATGCGGCGCACACCCTGCGGTGCACATAAATGAAACATTTACTTACAGAGAAAAAATAATAATTAACTCAAATTAATAAAAAAACTGTGCGCACTAATCCTGCAACGCACATCTCCTGCTCTGCACATCTCCTGCTGCGCAAATCTCCTGCTCTGCACATCTCCTGTGACGCACATCTCCTGCGGTGCACATCTCTTGCGGCGCACGTCCTGCGGCGCACACCCTGCGGTGCACATAAATAAATCATTTATTTACAAAAAAATATTATTACATCAAATTAATAAAAAAACTGTGTGCACACATCCTGCTGCGCACATCTCCTGCTGTGCACATCTCCTGCGTTGCACATCTCCTGCGTGCAGATCTCCTGCGGTGCACATCTCCTGCGGTGCACATCTCCGGTGGCGGATATCGCCTGCGGTGCACATCTCCTACTTTGTACATCTCCTGCGGCGCACATCTCCTGCGTGCACATCTCCTGCTATGTACATCTCCTGCGGCGCACATCTCCTGCGGCGCACATCTCCTGCGTGCACATCTCCTGCGTGCACATCTCCTGCGGCGCACATCTCCAGTGGCGCACATCTCCTGCTGCGCAAATCTCCTGCAGTGACCCTCCCTTGTCGCACACCCTGCGGTGCACATAAATGAAACATTTATTTACAAAAAATAATAATAATTAACTCAAATTCCTAAAAAAACTGTGCGCACACAGCCTGCGGCGCACATCTCCTGCGGCACTCATCTCCTGCGGCGCATATCTCCTGCGTACACATCTCCTGCGGTGCACATCTCCTGCTGCGCACATCTCCGCCGGTGCATATCTCTTGCGGCGCACATCCTGCGGCGAAAACACCCTGCGTTGCACATAAATGAAACATTTATTTACAAAACAATAAAAAAATAGAATCAAATTAACAAAAAAACTGCGGCACACATCTCCTGCTGCGCATATCGCCTGCGGCGCACATCTCCTGCTATGTACATCTCCTGCGACTCACATCTCCTGCGGCGCACATCTCCTGCAGTGCACATCTCCTGCTGCGCACATCTCCTGCGGTGCACATCTCTTGCGGCGCACATCCTGCGGCGCATACCCTGCGTTGCACATAAATGAAACATTTATTTACAAAAAAATTATAATAATTAACTCAAATTAATAAAAAAACTGTGCGCACACATCCTGCGGCGCAAATCTCCTGCTGCGCACATCTCCTGCATTGCAGAACATAAGATGCACATAAATAAAATTAATAAAAAAACTGTGCGCACACATCCTGCGGCGCACATCTCCTGCGGCGCACATCTCCTGCGGTGCACATCTCCTGCTATGTACATCTCCTGCGGCGCACATCTCTTGCGGCGCACATCTACTGCGTGCACATCTCCTGCGTGCACATCTACTGCGTGCACATCTACTGCGGCGCACATCTCCAGTGGCGCACATCTCCTGCTGCGCAAATCTCCTGCAGTGACCCTCCTTTGTCGCACACCCTGCGGTGCACATAAATGAAACATTTATTTACAAAAAATAATAATAATTAACTCAAATTCCTAAAAAAACTGTGCGCACACAGCCTGCGGCGCACATCTCCTGCGGCACTCATCTCCTGCGGCGCACATCTCCTGTGTACACATCTCCTGCGGTGCACATCTCCTGCTGCGCACATCTCCGCCGGTGCATATCTCTTGCGGCGCACATCCTGCGGCGAAAACACCCTGCGTTGCACATAAATGAAACATTTATTTACAAAACAATAAAAAAATAGAATCAAATTAATAAAAAAACTGCGGCACACATCTCCTGCTGCGCATATCGCCTGCGGCGCACATCTCCTGCTATGTACATCTCCTGCGACTCACATCTCCTGCGGCGCACATCTCCTGCAGTGCACATCTCCTGCTGCGCACATCTCCTGCGGTGCGCATCTCTTGCGGCGCACATCCTGCGGCGCATACCCTGCGTTGCACATAAATGAAACATTTATTTACAAAAAAATTATAATAATTAACTCAAATTAATAAAAAAACTGTGCGCACACATCCTGCGGCGCAAATCTCCTGCTGCGCACATCTCCTGCATTGCAGAACATAAGATGCACATAAATAAAATTAATAAAAAAACTGTGCGCACACATCCTGCGGCGCACATCTCCTGCGGCGCACATCTCCTGCGGTGCACATCTCCTGCTATGTACATCTCCTGCGGCGCACATCTCTTGCGGCGCACATCTACTGCGTGCACATCTCCTGCGTGCACATCTACTGCGTGCACATCTACTGCGGCGCACATCTCCAGTGGCGCACATCTCCTGCTGCGCAAATCTCCTGCGGTGACCCTCCCTTGTCGCACACCCTGCGGTGCACATAAATGAAACATTTATTTACAAAAAATAATAATAATTAACTCAAATTCCTAAAAAAACTGTGCGCACACAGCCTGCGGCGCACATCTCCTGCGGCACTCATCTCCTGCGGCGCATATCTCCTGTGTACACATCTCCTGCGGTGCACATCTCCTGCTGCGCACATCTCCGCCGGTGCATATCTCTTGCGGCGCACATCCTGCGGCGAAAACACCCTGCGTTGCACATAAATGAAACATTTATTTACAAAACAATAAAAAAATAGAATCAAATTAATAAAAAAACTGCGGCACACATCTCCTGCTGCGCATATCGCCTGCGGCCCACATCTCCTGCTATGTACATCTCCTGCGACTCACATCTCCTGCGGCGCACATCTCCTGCAGTGCACATCTCCTGCTGCGCACATCTCCTGCGGTGCACATCTCTTGAAGCGCACATCCTGCGGCGCATACCCTGCGTTGCACATAAATGAAACATTTATTTACAAAAAAATTATAATAATTAACTCAAATTAATAAAAAAACTGTGCGCACACATCCTGCGGCGCAAATCTCCTGCTGCGCACATCTCCTGCATTGCAGAACATAAGATGCACATAAATAAAATTAATAAAAAAACTGTGCGCACACATCCTGCGGCGCACATCTCCTGCGTCGCACATCTCCTGCGGTGCACATCTCCTGCTATGTACATCTCCTGCGGCGCACATCTCTTGCGGCGCACATCTACTGCGTGCACATCTCCTGCGTGCACATCTACTGCGTGCACATCTACTGCGGCGCACATCTCCAGTGGCGCACATCTCCTGCTGCGCAAATCTCCTGCAGTGACCCTCCCTTGTCGCACACCCTGCGGTGCACATAAATGAAACATTTATTTACAAAAAATAATAATAATTAACTCAAATTCCTAAAAAAACTGTGCGCACACAGCCTGCGGCGCACATCTCCTGCGGCACTCATCTCCTGCGGCGCATATCTCCTGCGTACACATCTCCTGCGGTGCACATCTCCTGCTGCGCACATCTCCGCCGGTGCATATCTCTTGCGGCGCACATCCTGCGGCGAAAACACCCTGCGTTGCACATAAATGAAACATTTATTTACAAAACAATAAAAAAATAAAATCAAATTAATAAAAAAACTGCGGCACACATCTCCTGCTGCGCATATCGCCTGCGGCGCACATCTCCTGCTATGTACATCTCCTGCGACTCACATCTCCTGCGGCGCACATCTCCTGCAGTGCACATCTCCTGCTGCGCACATCTCCTGCGGTGCACATCTCTTGCGGCGCACATCCTGCGGCGCATACCCTGCGTTGCACATAAATGAAACATTTATTTACAAAAAAATTATAATAATTAACTCAAATTAATAAAAAAACTGTGCGCACACATCCTGCGGCGCAAATCTCCTGCTGCGCACATCTCCTGCATTGCAGAACATAAGATGCACATAAATAAAATTAATAAAAAAACTGTGCGCACACATCCTGCGGCGCACATCTCCTGCGGCGCACATCTCCTGCGGTGCACATCTCCTGCTGCGCACATCTCCTGCGGTGCACATCTCCGCACACATCCTGCGTCGCACATCTCCTGCGGCGCATATCTCCTGCGTACACATCTCCTGCGGTGCACATCTCATGCTGCGCACATCTCCTGCGGTGCATATCTCTTGCGGCGCACATCCTGCGGCGCACACCCTGCGTTGCACATAAATGAAAAATTTATTTACAAAAAAATTATAATAATTAACTCAAATTAATAAAAAAACTATGCGCACACATCCTGCGGCGCAAATCTCCTGCTGCACACATCTCCTGCATTGCAGAACATAAGATGCACATAAATAAAATTAATAAAAAAACTGTGCGCACACATCCTGCGGCGCACATCTCCTGCGGTGCACATCTCCTGCGGTGCACATCTCCTGCTGCGCACATATTCTGCGGTGCACATCTCCGCACACATCCTGCGGCGCACATCTCCTGCGGCACTCATCTCCTGCGGCGCACATCTCCTGCGGTGTACATCTCCTGCGGTGCACATCTCCTGCTGCGCACATCTCCGGCGGTGCATATCTCTTGCGGCGCACATCCTGCGGTGCACATATCCTGCGGTGCACATCTCCTGAGGCGCACATCTTCTGCGGTGCACATCTCCTGCGGAGCACATCTCCGGCGGTGCACATCTCTTGCGGCACACATCCTGTGGCGCACACCCTTCGTTGCACATAAATGAAACATTTATTTACAAAAAATTTATAATAATTAACTCAAATTAATAAAAAAACTGTGCGCACACATCCTGCGGCGCAAATCTCCTGCTGCGCACATCTCCTGCATTGCAGAACATGCGGTGCACATAAATAAAATTAATAAAAAAACTGTGCGCGCACATCCTGCGTACACATCTCCTGCGCTGCACATCTCCTGCTGCGCACATCTCCTGCGGTGTACATCTCCTGCGGTGCAAATCTCCTGCCGCGCACATCTCCGGCGGCGGCGCACATCCTGCGGCGCACACCCTTCGTTGCACATAAATGAAACATTTATTTACAAATAAATTATAATAATTAACTCAAATTAATAAAAAAACTGTATGCACACATCCTGCGGCGAACATCTCCTGCGTGCTAATCTCCTGCGTGCACTTCTCCTGCGGTGCACATCTCCTGCGGCGCACATCTCCTGCGGTGCACATCTCCTGCTGCGCACATCTCCTGTGGTGCACATCTCCTGTTGTGCACATCTCCTGCGGTGCATATCTCTTGCGGCGCACATCCTGCGTTGCGAACCCTGCGTTGCACATAAATAAAACAGTTATTTACAAAAAAAATTAAAATGAAATCATATTAATAAAAACACTGCGGCACACATCTCCTACTGCGCATATCGCCTGCGGCGCACATCTCCTGCAGCGCACATCTCAAGTGGTGCACATCTCCTGCTGAGCACATCTCCTGCGGCACACATCTCCTGCTGCGCACATCTCCTGCGGTGCACATCTCCTGCTGCGCACATTTCCGGCGGTGCACATCTCTTGCGGCGCACACCCTGCGGTGCACATAAATGAAACATTTACTTACAAAAAAAATAATAATTAACTCAAATTAATAAAAAAACTGTGCGCACTAATCCTGCAATGCACATCTCCTGCTCTGCACATCTCCTGCTCTGCACATCTCCTGCTCTGCACATCTCCTGCTGCGCACATCTTCTGCGGCACACATCTCCTGCGTTGCACATCTCCTGCGTGCAGATCTCCTGCGGTGCAAATCTCCTGCGGTGAACATCTCATGCTGCGCACATCTCCTGCGGTGTACATCTCCTGCGGTGCACATCTCCTGCTGAGCACATCTCCGGCGGTGCATATCTCTTGCGGCGCACATCCTGCGGCGCACATCTCCTGCGGTGCACATCTCCTGAGGCTCACATCTCCTGCGGTGCACATCTCCTGCTGCGCACATCTCCGGCGGTGCACATCTCTTGCGGCACACATCCTGTGGCGCACACCCTTCGTTGCACATAAATGAAACATTTATTTACAAAAAATTTATAATAATTAACTCAAATTAATAAAAAAACTGTGCGCACACATCCTGCGGCGCAAATCTCCTGCTGCGCACATCTCCTGCATTGCAGAACATAAGATGCACATAAATAAAATTAATAAAAAAACTGTGCGCACACATCCTGCGGCGCACATCTCCTGCGGCGCACATCTCCTGCGGTGCACATCTCCTGCTATGTACATCTCCTGCGGCGCACATCTCCTGCGGCGCACATCTCCTGCGTGCACATCTCCTGCTATGTACATCTCCTGCGGCGCACATCTCCTGCGGCGCACATCTCCTGCGTGCACATCTCCTGCGTGCACATCTCCTGCGGTGCACATCTCCTGCTATGTATATCTCCTGCGGCGCACATCTCCTGCTGCGCACATCTCCTGCGGTGCACATCTCCTGCTGCGCACATTTCCGGCGGTGCACATCTCTTGCGGCGCACACCCTGCGGTGCACACCCTGCGGTGCACATAAATGAAACATTTGTTTACAAAAAAATATTATTACATCAAATTAATAAAAAAACTGTGTGCACACATCCTGCTGCGCACATCTCCTGCTGTGCACATCTCCTGCGTTGCACATCTCCTGCGGCGCACATCTCCTGCGGTGCACATCTCCTGCTGCGCACATCTCAAGTGGTGCACATCTCCTGCTGAGCACATCTCCTGCGGCACACATCTCCTGCTGCGCACATCTCCTGCGGTGCACATCTCCTGCGGCGCACATCTCCTGCGGTGCACATCTCCTGCTGCGCACATCTCCTGCTCTGCACATCTCCTGTGACGCACATCTCCTGCTGCGCACATCTTCTGCGGCACACATCTCCTGCGTGCACATCTCCTGCAGCGCACATCTCCAGTGGCGCACATCTCCTGCTGCGCAAATCTCCTGCAGTGACCCTCCCTCGTCGCACACCCTGCGGTGCACATAAATGAAACATTTATTTACAAAAAATAATAATAATTAACTCAAATTACTAAAAAAACTTTGCGCACACATCCTGCGGCGCACAACTCTTGCGGCACTCATCTCCTGCGGCGCATATCTCCTGCGTACACATCTCCTGCGGTGCACATCTCCTGCTGCGCACATCTCCGCCGGTGCATATCTCTTGCGGCGCACCTCCTGCGGCGCACACCCTGCGTTGCACATAAATGAAACATTTATTTACAAAAAATAAAAAAATAAAATCAAATTAATAAAAAAACTGCGGCACACATCTCCTGCTGCGCATATCGCCTGCGGCGCACATCTCCTGCTATGTACATCTCCTGCGACTCACATCTCCTGCGGCGCACATCTCCTGCAGTGCACATCTCCTGCTGCGCACATCTCCTGCGGTGCAAATCTCTTTCGGCGCACATCCTGCGGCGCACACCCTGCGTTGCACATAAATGAAACATTTATTTAAAAAGAAAATTATAATAATTAACTCAAATTAATAAAAAAACTGTGCGCACACATCCTGCGGCGCAAATCTCCTGCTGCGCACATCTCCTGCATTGCAGAACATAAGATGCACATAAATAAAATTAATAAAAAAACTGTGCGCACACATCCTGCGGCGCATATCTCCTGCGGCGCACATCTCCTGCGGTGCACATCTCCTGCTATGTACATCTCCTGCGGCGCACATCTTCTGCGGCGCACATTTCCTGCGTGCACATCTCCTGCTATGTACATCTCCTGCGGCGCACATCTCCTGCGGCACACATCTCCTGCGTGCACATCTCCTGCGTGCACATCTCCTGCGGTGCACATCTCCTGCTATGTACATCTCCTGCGGCGCACATCTCCTGCGGCGCACATCTCCTGCTATGTACATCTCCTGCGGCGCACATCTCCTGCGGCGCACATCTCCTGCGTGCACATCTCCTGCGTGCACATCTCCTGCGGTGCACATCTCCAGTGGCGCACATCTCCTGCTGCGCAAATCTCCTGCAGTGACCCTCCCTCGTCGCACACCCTGCGGTGCACATAAATGAAACATTTATTTATAAAAAATAATAATAATTAACTAAAATTCCTAAAAAAACTGTGCGCACACATCCTGCGGCGCACATCTCCTGCGGCACTCATCTCCTGCGGCGCATATCTCCTGCGTACACATCTCCTGCGGTGCACATCTCCTGCTGAGCACATCTCCTGCGGTGTACATCTCCTGCGGTGCACATCTCCTGCCGCGCACATCTCCGGCGGCGGTGCACATCCTGCGTCGCAAACCCTGCGGTGCACATAAATGAAACATTTTTTTACAAAAAATAATAATAATTAACTCAAATTCCTAAAAAAACTGTGCGCACACATCCTGCGGCGCAAATCTCCTGCTGCACACATCTCCTGCATTGCAGAACATAAGATGCACATAAATAAAATTAATAAAAAAACTGTGCGCACACATCCTGCGGCGCACATCTCCTGCGGTGCACATCTCCTGCGGTGCACATCTCCTGCTGCGCACATATTCTGCGGTGCACATCTCCGCACACATCCTGCGGCGCACATCTCCTGCGGCACTCATCTCCTGCGGCGCACATCTCCTGCGGTGTACATCTCCTGCGGTGCACATCTCCTGCTGCGCACATCTCCGGCGGTGCATATCTCTTGCGGCGCACATCCTGCGGTGCACATATCCTGCGGTGCACATCTCCTGAGGCGCACATCTTCTGCGGTGCACATCTCCTGCGGAGCACATCTCCGGCGGTGCACATCTCTTGCGGCACACATCCTGTGGCGCACACCCTTCGTTGCACATAAATGAAACATTTATTTACAAAAAATTTATAATAATTAACTCAAATTAATAAAAAAACTGTGCGCACACATCCTGCGGCGCAAATCTCCTGCTGCGCACATCTCCTGCATTGCAGAACATGCGGTGCACATAAATAAAATTAATAAAAAAACTGTGCGCGCACATCCTGCGTACACATCTCCTGCGCTGCACATCTCCTGCTGCGCACATCTCCTGCGGTGTACATCTCCTGCGGTGCAAATCTCCTGCCGCGCACATCTCCGGCGGCGGCGCACATCCTGCGGCGCACACCCTTCGTTGCACATAAATGAAACATTTATTTACAAATAAATTATAATAATTAACTCAAATTAATAAAAAAACTGTATGCACACATCCTGCGGCGAACATCTCCTGCGTGCTAATCTCCTGCGTGCACTTCTCCTGCGGTGCACATCTCCTGCGGCGCACATCTCCTGCGGTGCACATCTCCTGCTGCGCACATCTCCTGTGGTGCACATCTCCTGTTGTGCACATCTCCTGCGGTGCATATCTCTTGCGGCGCACATCCTGCGTTGCGAACCCTGCGTTGCACATAAATAAAACAGTTATTTACAAAAAAAATTAAAATGAAATCATATTAATAAAAACACTGCGGCACACATCTCCTACTGCGCATATCGCCTGCGGCGCACATCTCCTGCAGCGCACATCTCAAGTGGTGCACATCTCCTGCTGAGCACATCTCCTGCGGCACACATCTCCTGCTGCGCACATCTCCTGCGGTGCACATCTCCTGCTGCGCACATTTCCGGCGGTGCACATCTCTTGCGGCGCACACCCTGCGGTGCACATAAATGAAACATTTACTTACAAAAAAAATAATAATTAACTCAAATTAATAAAAAAACTGTGCGCACTAATCCTGCAATGCACATCTCCTGCTCTGCACATCTCCTGCTCTGCACATCTCCTGCTGCGCACATCTTCTGCGGCACACATCTCCTGCATTGCACATCTCCTGCGTGCAGATCTCCTGCGGTGCAAATCTCCTGCGGTGAACATCTCATGCTGCGCACATCTCCTGCGGTGTACATCTCCTGCGGTGCACATCTCCTGCTGAGCACATCTCCGGCGGTGCATATCTCTTGCGGCGCACATCCTGCGGCGCACATCTCCTGCGGTGCACATCTCCTGAGGCTCACATCTCCTGCGGTGCACATCTCCTGCTGCGCACATCTCCGGCGGTGCACATCTCTTGCGGCACACATCCTGTGGCGCACACCCTTCGTTGCACATAAATGAAACATTTATTTACAAAAAATTTATAATAATTAACTCAAATTAATAAAAAAACTGTGCGCACACATCCTGCGGCGCAAATCTCCTGCTGCGCACATCTCCTGCATTGCAGAACATAAGATGCACATAAATAAAATTAATAAAAAAACTGTGCGCACACATCCTGCGGCGCACATCTCCTGCGGCGCACATCTCCTGCGGTGCACATCTCCTGCTATGTACATCTCCTGCGGCGCACATCTCCTGCGGCGCACATCTCCTGCGTGCACATCTCCTGCTATGTACATCTCCTGCGGCGCACATCTCCTGCGGCGCACATCTCCTGCGTGCACATCTCCTGCGTGCACATCTCCTGCGGTGCACATCTCCTGCTATGTATATCTCCTGCGGCGCACATCTCCTGCTGCGCACATCTCCTGCGGTGCACATCTCCTGCTGCGCACATTTCCGGCGGTGCACATCTCTTGCGGCGCACACCCTGCGGTGCACACCCTGCGGTGCACATAAATGAAACATTTGATTACAAAAAAATATTATTACATCAAATTAATAAAAAAACTGTGTGCACACATCCTGCTGCGCACATCTCCTGCTGTGCACATCTCCTGCGTTGCACATCTCCTGCGGCGCACATCTCCTGCGGTGCACATCTCCTGCTGCGCACATCTCAAGTGGTGCACATCTCCTGCTGAGCACATCTCCTGCGGCACACATCTCCTGCTGCGCACATCTCCTGCGGTGCACATCTCCTGCGGCGCACATCTCCTGCGGTGCACATCTCCTGCTGCGCACATCTCCTGCTCTGCACATCTCCTGTGACGCACATCTCCTGCTGCGCACATCTTCTGCGGCACACATCTCCTGCGTGCACATCTCCTGCAGCGCACATCTCCAGTGGCGCACATCTCCTGCTGCGCAAATCTCCTGCAGTGACCCTCCCTCGTCGCACACCCTGCGGTGCACATAAATGAAACATTTATTTACAAAAAATAATAATAATTAACTCAAATTACTAAAAAAACTTTGCGCACACATCCTGCGGCGCACAACTCTTGCGGCACTCATCTCCTGCGGCGCATATCTCCTGCGTACACATCTCCTGCGGTGCACATCTCCTGCTGCGCACATCTCCGCCGGTGCATATCTCTTGCGGCGCACCTCCTGCGGCGCACACCCTGCGTTGCACATAAATGAAACATTTATTTACAAAAAATAAAAAAATAAAATCAAATTAATAAAAAAACTGCGGCACACATCTCCTGCTGCGCATATCGCCTGCGGCGCACATCTCCTGCTATGTACATCTCCTGCGACTCACATCTCCTGCGGCGCACATCTCCTGCAGTGCACATCTCCTGCTGCGCACATCTCCTGCGGTGCAAATCTCTTTCGGCGCACATCCTGCGGCGCACACCCTGCGTTGCACATAAATGAAACATTTATTTAAAAAGAAAATTATAATAATTAACTCAAATTAATAAAAAAACTGTGCGCACACATCCTGCGGCGCAAATCTCCTGCTGCGCACATCTCCTGCATTGCAGAACATAAGATGCACATAAATAAAATTAATAAAAAAACTGTGCGCACACATCCTGCGGCGCATATCTCCTGCGGCGCACATCTCCTGCGGTGCACATCTCCTGCTATGTACATCTCCTGCGGCGCACATCTTCTGCGGCGCACATTTCCTGCGTGCACATCTCCTGCTATGTACATCTCCTGCGGCGCACATCTCCTGCGGCACACATCTCCTGCGTGCACATCTCCTGCGTGCACATCTCCTGCGGTGCACATCTCCTGCTATGTACATCTCCTGCGGCGCACATCTCCTGCGGCGCACATCTCCTGCTATGTACATCTCCTGCGGCGCACATCTCCTGCGGCGCACATCTCCTGCGTGCACATCTCCTGCGTGCACATCTCCTGCGGTGCACATCTCCAGTGGCGCACATCTCCTGCTGCGCAAATCTCCTGCAGTGACCCTCCCTCGTCGCACACCCTGCGGTGCACATAAATGAAACATTTATTTATAAAAAATAATAATAATTAACTAAAATTCCTAAAAAAACTGTGCGCACACATCCTGCGGCGCACATCTCCTGCGGCACTCATCTCCTGCGGCGCATATCTCCTGCGTACACATCTCCTGCGGTGCACATCTCCTGCTGAGCACATCTCCTGCGGTGTACATCTCCTGCGGTGCACATCTCCTGCCGCGCACATCTCCGGCGGCGGTGCACATCCTGCGTCGCAAACCCTGCGGTGCACATAAATGAAACATTTTTTTACAAAAAATAATAATAATTAACTCAAATTCCTAAAAAAACTGTGCGCACACATCCTGCGGCGCACATCTCTTGCGGCACTCATCTCCTGCGGCGCATATCTCCTGCGTACACATCTCCTGCGGTGCACATCTCCTGCTGCGCACATCTCCGCCGGTGCATATCTCTTGCGGCGCACCTCCTGCGGCGCACACCCTGCGTTGCACATAAATGAAACATTTATTTACAAAAAATAAAAAAATAAAATCAAATTAATAAAAAAACTGCGGCACACATCTCCTGCTGCGCATATCGCCTGCGGCGCACATCTCCTGCTATGTACATCTCCTGCGACTCACATCTCCTGCGGCGCACATCTCCTGCAGTGCACATCTCCTGCTGCGCACATCTCCTGCGGTGCACATCTCTTGCGGCGCACATCCTGCGGCGCACACCCTGCGTTGCACATAAATGAAACATTTATTTAAAAAGAAAATTATAATAATTAACTCAAATTAATAAAAAAACTGTGCGCACACATCCTGCGGCGCAAATCTCCTGCTGCGCACATCTCCTGCTTTGCAGAACATAAGATGCACATAAATAAAATTAATAAAAAAACTGTGCGCACACATCCTGCGGCGCACATCTCCTGCGGCGCACATCTCCTGCGGTGCACATCTCCTGCTATGTACATCTCCTGCGGCGCATATCTTCTGCGGCGCACATCTCCTGCGTGCACATCTCCTGCTATGTACATCTCCTGCGGCGCACATCTCCTGCGGCGCACATCTCCTGCGTGCACATCTCCTGCGTGCACATCTCCTGCGGTGCACATCTCCTGCTATGTACATCTCCTGCGGCGCACATCTCCTGCGGCGCACATCTCCTGCTATGTACATCTCCTGCGGCGCACATCTCCTGCGGCGCACATCTCCTGCGTGCACATCTCCTGCGGTGCACATCTCCAGTGGCGCACATCTCCTGCTGCGCAAATCTCCTGCAGTGACCCTCCCTCGTCGCACACCCTGCGGTGCACATAAATGAAACATTTATTTATAAAAAATAATAAAAATTAACTCAAATTCCTAAAAAAACTGTGCGCACACATCCTGCGGCGCACATCTCCTGCGGCACTCATCTCCTGCGGCGCATATCTCCTGCGTACACATCTCCTGCGGTGCACATCTCCTGCTGAGCACAGCTCCTGCGGTGTACATCTCCTGCGGTGCACATCTCCTGCCGCGCACATCTCCGGCGGCGGTGCACATTCTGCGGCGCACACCCTTCGTTGCACATAAATGAAACATTTATTTACAAATAAATTATAATAATTAACTCAAATTAATAAAAAAACTGTGCGCACACATCCTGCGGCGCACATCTCCTGCGTGCTAATCTCCTGCGTGCACTTCTCCTGCGGTGCACATCTCCTGCGGAGCACATCTCCTGCGGTGCACATCTCCTGCTGCGCACATCTCCTGTGGTGCACATCTCCTGTTGCGCACATCTCCTGCGGTGCATATCTCTTGCGGCGCACATCCTGCGTTGCGAACCCTGCGTTGCACATAAATAAAACAGTTATTTACAAAAAAATTAAAATTAAATCATATTAATAAAAAAACTGCGGCACACATCTCCTGCTGCGCATATCGCCTGCGGCGCACATCTCCTGCAGCGCACATCTCAAGTGGTGCACATCTCCTGCTGAGCACATCTCCTGCGGCACACATCTCCTGCTGCGCACATCTCCTGCGGTGCACATCTCCTGCGGCGCACATCTCCTGCGGTGCACATCTCCTGCTATGTACATCTCCTGCGGCGCACATCTTCTGCGGCGCACATCTCCTGCGTGAACATCTCCTGCTATGTACATCTCCTGCGGCGCACATCTCCTGCGGTGCACATCTCCTGCTATGTACATCTCCTGCGGCGCACATCTCCTGCGGCGCACATCTCCTGCGTGCACATCTCCTGCGTGCACATCTCCTGCGACGCACATCTCCAGTGGCGCACATCTCCTGCTGCGCAAATCTCCTGAAGTGACCCTCCCTCGTCGCACACCCTTCGTTGCACATAAATGAAACATTTATTTACAAAAAATTTATAATAATTAACTCAAATTAATAAAAAAACTGTGCGCACACATCCTGCGGCGCAAATCTCCTGCTGCGCACATCTCCTGCATTGCAGAACATGCGGTGCACATAAATAAAATTAATAAAAAAACTGTGCGCACACATCCTGCGGCGCACATCTCCTGCGTGCCAATCTCCTGCTGCGCACATCTCCTGCGGTGCACATCTCCTGCGGTGCACATCTCCTGCGGTGCACATCTCCTGCTGCGCACATCTCCTGCGGTGCACATCTCCGCACACATCCTGCGGCGCACATCTTCTGCGGCACTCATCTCCTGCGGCGCATATCTCCTGCGTACACATCTCCTGCTGCGCACATCTCCTGCTATGTACATCTCCTGCGGCGCACATCTCCTGCGGCGCACATCTCCTGCTGCGCAAATCTCCTGCAGTGACCCTCCCTCGTCGCACACCCTGCGGTGCACATAAATGAAACATTTATTTACAAAAAATAATAATAATTAACTCAAATTCCTAAAAAAACTGTGCGCACACATCCTGCGGCGCACATCTCCTGCGTGCACATCTCCTGCGTGCACATCTCCTGCGGTGCACATCTCCTGCTATGTACATCTCCTGCAGCGCACATCTCCTGCGGCGCACATCTCCTGCGTGCACATCTCCTGCGTGCACATCTCCTGCGGCGCACATCTCCAGTGGCGCACATCTCCTGCTGCGCAAATCTCCTGCAGTGACCCTCCCTCGTCGCACACCCTGCGGTGCACATAAATGAAACATTTATTTACAAAAAATAATAATAATTAACTCAAATTCCTAAAAAAACTGTGCGCACACATCCTGCGGTGCACATCTCCTGCGGCACTCATCTCCTGCGGCGCATATCTCCTGCGTACACATCTCCTGCGGTGCACATCTCCTGCCGCGCACATCTCCGGCGGCAGTGCACATCCTGCGGCGCACACCCTTCGTTGCACATAAATGAAACATTTATTTACAAATAAATTATAATAATTAACTCAAATTAATAAAAAAACTGTGCGCACACATCTCCGGACACATCCTGCGTCGCACATCTCCTGCGGCGCATATCTCCTGCGTACACATCTCTTGCGGCGCACATCCTGCGGCGCACACCCTGCGTTGCACATAAATGAAACATTTATTTACAAAAAAATTATAATAATAAACTCGAATTAATAAAAAAACTATGCGCACACATCCTGCGGCGCAAATCTCCTGCTGCGCACATCTCCTGCATTGCAGAACATAAGATGCACATAAATAAAATTAATAAAAAAACTGTGCGCACACATCCTGCGGCGCACATCTCCTGCGGTGCACATCTCCTGCGGTGCACATCTCCTGCTGCGCACATATTCTGCGGTGCACATCTCCGCACACATCCTGCGGCGCACATCTCCTGCGGCACTCATCTCCTGCGGCGCATATCTCCTGCGTACACATCTCCTGCGGTGCACATCTCATGCTGAGCACATCTCCTGCGGTGTACATCTCCTGCGGTGCACATCTCCTGCTGCGCACATCTCCGGCGGTGCATATCTCTTGCGGCGCACATCCTGCGGCGCACATATCCTGCGGTGCACATCTCCTGAGGCGCACATCTCCTGCGGTGCAAATCTCCTGCGGAGCACATCTCCTGCGGAGCACATCTCCGGCGGTGCACATCTCTTGCGGCACACATCCTGCCGCGCACATCTCCGGCGGCGGTGCACATCCTGCGGCGCACACCCTTCGTTGCACATAAATGAAACATTTATTTACAAATAAATTATAATAATTAACTCAAATTAATAAAAAAACTGTGCGCACACATCCTGCGGCGCACATCTCCTGCGTGCTAATCTCCTGCGTGCACTACTCCTGCGGTGCACATCTCCTGCGGAGCACATCTCCTGCGGTGTACATCTCCTGCGGTGCACATCTCCTGCCGCGCACATCTCCGGCGGCGGTGCACATCCTGCGGCGCACATCTCCTGCATGCCAATCTCCTGCTGCGCACATCTCCTGCGGTGCACATCTCCTGCGGTGCACATCTCCTGCGGTGCACATCTCCTGCTGCGCACATCTCCTGCGGTGCACATCTCCGCACACATCCTGCGGCGCACATCTTCTGCGGCACTCATCTCCTGTGGCGCATATCTCCTGCATACACATCTCCTGCGGTGCACATCTCCTGCTGCGCACATCTCCTGCTATGTACATCTCCTGCGGCGCACATCTCCTGCAGCGCACTTCTCCTGCGTGCACATCTCCTGCAGTGACCCTCCCTCGTCGCACACCCTGCGGTGCACATAAATGAAACATTTATTTACAAAAAAGAATAATAATTAACTCAAATTCCTAAAAAAACTGTGCGCACACATCCTGCGGCGCACATCTCCTGCGGCACTCATCTTCTGCGGCGCATATCTCCTGCGTACACATCTCCTGCGGTGCACATCTCCTGCTGCGCACATCTCCTGCGGTGCAAATCTCCTGCCGCGCACATCTCCGGCGGCGGCGCACATCCTGCGGCGCACACCCTTCGTTGCACATAAATGAAACATTTATTTACAAATAAATTATAATAATTAACTCAAATTAATAATAAAACTGTATGCACACCTCCTGCGGCGCACATCTCCTGCGTGCTAATCTCCTGCGTGCACTTCTCCTGCGGTGCACATCTCCTGCGGCGCACATCTCCTGCGGTGCACATCTCCTGCTGGGCACATCTCCTGCGGTGCATATCTCTTGCGGCGCACATCCTGCGTTGCGAACCCTGCGTTGCACATAAATAAAACAGTTATTTACAAAAAAAATTAAAATGAAATCATATTAATAAAAACACTGCGGCACACATCTCCTACTGCGCATATCGCCTGCGGCGCACATCTCCTGCAGCGCACATCTCAAGTGGTGCACATCTCCTGCTGAGCACATCTCCTGCGGCACACATCTCCTGCTGCGCACATCTCCTGCGGTGCACATCTCCTGCTGCGCACATTTCCGGCGGTGCACATCTCTTGCGGCGCACACCCTGCGGTGCACATAAATGAAACATTTACTTACAAAAAAAAAATAATAATTAACTCAAATTAATAAAAAAACTGTGCGCACTAATCCTGCAATACACATCTCCTGCTCTGCACATCTCCTGTGATGCACATCTCCTGCTGCGCACATCTTCTGCGGCACACATCTCCTGCGGTGCACATCTCCTGCTGCGCACATCTCCTGCGGTGCACATCTCTTGCGGCGCACATCCTGCGGCGCACACCCTGCGGTGCACATAAATGAAACATTTATTTACAAAAAAATATTATTACATCAAATTAATGAAAAAACTGTGTGCACACATCCTGCTGCGCACATCTCCTGCTGTGCACATCTCCTGCGTTGCACATCTCCTGCGTGCAGATCTCCTGCGGCGCACATCTCCTGCGGTGCACATCTCCGGTGGCGCATATCGCCTGCGGCGCACATCTCCTGCTTTGTACATCTCCTGCGGCGCACATCTCCTGCGTGCACATCTCCTGCTATGTACATCTCCTGCGGCGCACATCTCCTGCGGCGCACATCTCCTGCGTGCACATCTCCTGCGTGCACATCGCCTGCGGTGCACATCTCCTGCTGCGCACATTTCCGGCGGTGCACATCTCTTGCGGCGCACACCCTGCGGTGCACATGAATGAAACATTTACTTACAAAAAAAAAATAATAATTAACTCAAATTAATAAAAAAACTGTGCGCACTAATCCTGCAACGCACATCTCCTGCTCTGCACATCTCCTGCTGCGCACATCTCCTGCTCTGCACATCTCCTGTGACGCACATCTCCTGCTGCGCACATCTTCTGCGGCACACATCTCCTGCGGTGCACATCTCCTGCTGCGCACATCTCCTGCAGTGCACATCTCTTGCGGCGCACATCCTGCGGCGCACACCCTGCGGTGCACATAAATGAAACATTTGTTTACAAAAAAATATTATTACATCAAATTAATAAAAAAACTGTGTGCACACATCCTGCTGCGCACATCTCCTGCTGTGCACATCTCCTGCGTTGCACATCTCCTGCGTGCAGATCTCCTGCGGCGCACATCTCCTGCGTTGCACATCTCCTGCTGTGCACATCTCCTGCGGTGTACATCTCCTGCGGTGCACATCTCCTGCCGCGCACATCTCCGGCGGCAGTGCACATCCTGCGGCGCACACCCTTCGTTGCACATAAATGAAACATTTATTTACAAATAAATTATAATAATTAACTCAAATTAATAAAAAAACTGTGCGCACACATCCTGCGGCGCACATCTCCTGCGGCGCACATCTCCTGCGGTGCACATCTCCTGCTGCGCACATCTCCTGCGGTGCACATCTCCGGACACATCCTGCGTCGCACATCTCCTGCGGCGCATATCTCCTGCGTACACATCTCCTGCGGTGCACATCTCATGCTGCGCACATCTCCTGCGGTGCATATCTCTTGCGGCGCACATCCTGCAGCGCACACCCTGCGTTGCACATAAATGAAACATTTATTTACAAAAAAATTATAATAATTAACTCAAATTAATAAAAAAACTATGCGCACACATCCTGCGGCGCAAATCTCCTGCTGCGCACATCTCCTGCATTGCAGAACATAAGATGCACATAAATAAAATTAATAAAAAAACTGTGCGCACACATCCTGCGGCGCACATCTCCTGCGGTGCACATCTCCTGCGGTGCACATCTCCTGCTGCGCACATATTCTGCGGTGCAAATCTCCGCACACATCCTGCGGCGCACATCTCCTGCGGCACTCATCTCCTGCGGCGCATATCTCCTGCGTACACATCTCCTGCGGTGCACATCTCATGCTGAGCACATCTCCTGCGGTGTACATCTCCTGCGGTGCACATCTCCTGCTGCGCACATCTCCGGCGGTGCATATCTCTTGCGGCGCACATCCTGCGGCGCACATATCCTGCGGTGCACATCTCCTGAGGCGCACATCTCCTGCGGTGCAAATCTCCTGCGGAGCACATCTCCTGCGGAGCACATCTCCGGCGGTGCACATCTCTTGCGGCACACATCCTGCCGCGCACATCTCCGGCGGCGGTGCACATCCTGCGGCGCACACCCTTCGTTGCACATAAATGAAACATTTATTTACAAATAAATTATAATAATTAACTCAAATTAATAAAAAAACTGTGCGCACACATCCTGCGGCGCACATCTCCTGCGTGCTAATCTCCTGCGTGCACTTCTCCTGCGGTGCACATCTCCTGCGGAGCACATCTCCTGCGGTGTACATCTCCTGCGGTGCACATCTCCTGCCGCGCACATCTCCGGCGGCGGTGCACATCCTGCGGCGCACATCTCCTGCGTGCACATCTCCTGCTATGTACATCTCCTGCTGCGCACATCTCCTGCATTGCAGAACATAAGATGCACATGAATAAAATTAATAAAAAAACTGTGCGCACACATCCTGCGGCGCACATCTCCTGCGGTGCACATCTCCTGCGGTGCACATCTCCTGCTGCGCACATATTCTGCGGTGCACATCTCTGCACACATCCTGCGGCGCACATCTCCTGCGGCACTCATCTCCTGCGGCGCATATCTCCTGCGTACACATCTCCTGCGGTGCACATCTCATGCTGAGCACATCTCCTGCGGTGTACATCTCCTGCGGTGCACATCTCCTGCTGCGCACATCTCCGGCGGTGCATATCTCTTGCGGCGCACATCCTGCGGCGCACATATCCTGCGGTGCACATCTCCTGAGGCGCACATCTCCTGCGGTGCAAATCTCCTGCGGAGCACATCTCCGGCGGTGCACATCTCTTGCGGCACACATCCTGTGGCGCACACCCTTCGTTGCACATAAATGAAACATTTATTTACAAAAAATTTATAATAATTAACTCAAATTAATAAAAAAACTGTGCGCACACATCCTGCGGCGCAAATCTCCTGCTGCGCACATCTCCTGCATTGCAGAACATGCGGTGCACATAAATAAAATTAATAAAAAAACTGTGCGCACACATCCTGCGGCGCACATCTCCTGCGTGCCAATCTCCTGCTGCGCACATCTCCTGCGGTGCACATCTCCTGCGGTGCACATCTCCTGCGGTGCACATCTCCTGCTGCGCACATCTCCTGCGGTGCACATCTCCGCACACATCCTGCGGCGCACATCTTCTGCGGCACTCATCTCCTGCGGCGCATATCTCCTGCGTACACATCTCCTGCGGTGCACATCTCCTGCTGCGCACATCTCCTGCTATGTACATCTCCTGCGGCGCACATCTCCTGCAGCGCACTTCTCCTGCGTGCACATCTCCTGCAGTGACCCTCCCTCGTCGCACACCCTGCGGTGCACATAAATGAAACATTTATTTACAAAAAATAATAATAATTAACTCAAATTCCTAAAAAAACTGTGCGCACACATCCTGCGGCGCACATCTCCTGCGGCACTCATCTCCTGCGGCGCATATCTCCTGCGTACACATCTCCTGCGGTGCACATCTCCTGCTGCGCACATCTCCTGCGGTGCAAATCTCCTGCCGCGCACATCTCCGGCGGCGGCGCACATCCTGCGGCGCACACCCTTCGTTGCACATAAATGAAACATTTATTTACAAATAAATTATAATAATTAACTCAAATTAATAAAAAAACTGTATGCACACCTCCTGCGGCGCACATCTCCTGCGTGCTAATCTCCTGCGTGCACTTCTCCTGCGGTGCACATCTCCTGCGGCGCACATCTCCTGCGGTGCACATCTCCTGCTGCGCACATTTCCGGCGGTGCACATCTCTTGCGGCGCACACCCTGCAGTGCACATAAATGAAACATTTACTTACAAAAAAAAAATAATAATTAACTCAAATTAATAAAAAAACTGTGCGCACTAATCCTGCAATACACATCTCCTGCTCTGCACATCTCCTGCTGCGCAGATCTCCTGCTCAGCACATCTCCTGTGATGCACATCTCCTGCTGCGCACATCTTCTGCGGCACACATCTCCTGCGGTGCACATCTCCTGCTGCTCACATCTCCTGCGGTGCACATCTCTTGCGGCGCACATCCTGCGGCGCACACCCTGCGGTGCACATAAATGAAACATTTATTTACAAAAAAATATTATTACATCAAATTAATGAAAAAACTGTGTGCACACATCCTGCTGCGCACATCTCCTGCTGTGCACATCTCCTGCGTTGCACATCTCCTGCGTGCAGATCTCCTGCGGCGCACATCTCCTGCGGTGCACGTCTCCGGTGGCGCATATCGCCTGCGGCGCACATCTCCTGCTTTGTACATCTCCTGCGGCGCACATCTCCTGCGTGCACATCTCCTGCTATGTACATCTCCTGCGGCGCACATCTCCTGCAGCGCACATCTCCTGCGTGCACATCTCCTGCGTGCACATCTCCTGCGTGCACATCGCCTGCGGTGCACATCTCCAGTGGCGCAGATCTCCTGCTGCGCAAATCTCCTGCAGTGACCCTCCCTCGTCGCACACCCTGCGGTGCACATAAATGAAACATTTATTTACAAAAAATAATAATAATTAACTCAAATTCCTAAAAAAACTGTGCGCACACATCCTGCGGCGCACATCTCCTGCGGCACTCATCTCCTGCGGTGCATATCTCCTGCGTACACATCTCCTGCGGCGCACATCTCCTGCGGCACTCATCTCCTGCGGTGCATATCTCCTGCGTACACATCTCCTGAGGCTCACATCTCCTGCGGTGCACCTCTCCTGCGGTGCACATCTCCTGCTGCGCACATCTCCGGCGGTGCACATCTCTTGCGGCACACATCCTGTGGCGCACACCCTTCGTTGCACATAAATGAAACATTTATTTACAAAAAATTTATAATAATTAACTCAAATTAATAAAAAAACTGTGCGCACACATCCTGCGGCGCAAATCTCCTGCTGCGCACATCTCCTGCATTGCAGAACATAAGATGCACATAAATAAAATTAATAAAAAAACTGTGCGCACACATCCTGCGGCGCACATCTCCTGCGGCGCACATCTCCTGCGGCGCACATCTCCTGCGTGCACATCTCCTGCGTGCACATCTCCTGCGGTGCACATCTCCTGCTATGTACATCTCCTGCGGCGCACATCTCCTGCGGCGCACATCTCCTGCGTGCACATCTCCTGCTATGTACATCTCCTGCGGCACACATCTCCTGCGGCACTCATCTCCTGCGGCGCATATCTCCTGCGTACACATCTCCTGCGGTGCACATCTCCTGCTGCGCACATCTCCTGCGGTGTACATCTCCTGCGGTGCACATCTCCTGCCGCGCACATCTCCGGCGGCGGTGCACATCCTGCGGCGCACACCCTTCGTTGCACATAAATGAAACATTTATTTACAAATAAATTATAATAATTAACTCAAATTAATAAAAACACTGTGCGCACACATCCTGCGGCACACATCTCCTGCGTGCTAATCTCCTGCGTGCACTTCTCCTGCGGTGCACATCTCCTGCGGAGCACATCTCCTGCGGTGCACATCTCCTGCTGCGCACATCTCCTGTGGTGCACATCTCCTGTTGCGCACATCTCCTGCGGTGCATATCTCTTGCGGCGCACATCCTGCGTTGCGAACCCTGCGTTGCACATAAATAAAACAGTTATTTACAAAAAAATTAAAATTAAATCATATTAATAAAAAAACTGCGGCACACATCTCCTGCTGCGCATATCGCCTGCGGCGCACATCTCCTGCAGCGCACATCTCAAGTGGTGCACATCTCCTGCTGAGCACATCTCCTGCGGCACACATCTCCTGCTGCGCACATCTCCTGCGGTGCACATCTCCTGCTGCGCACATTTCCGGCGGTGCACATCTCTTGCGGCGCACACCCTGCGGTGCACATAAATGAAACATTTACTTACAAAAAAAAAATAATAATTAACTCAAATTAATAAAAAAACTGTGCGCACTAATCCTGCAACGCACATCTCCTGCTCTGCACATCTCCTGCTGCGCACATCTCCTGCTCTGCACATCTCCTGTGACGCACATCTCCTGCTGCGCACATCTTCTGCGGCACACATCTCCTGCGGTGCACATCTCCTGCTGCGCACATCTCCTGCAGTGCACATCTCTTGCGGCGCACATCCTGCGGCGCACACCCTGCGGTGCACATAAATGAAACATTTGTTTACAAAAAAATATTATTACATCAAATTAATAAAAAAACTGTGTGCACACATCCTGCTGCGCACATCTCCTGCTGTGCACATCTCCTGCGTTGCACATCTCCTGCGTGCAGATCTCCTGCGGCGCACATCTCCTGCGTTGCACATCTCCTGCTGTGCACATCTCCTGCGGTGTACATCTCCTGCGGTGCACATCTCCTGCCGCGCACATCTCCGGCGGCAGTGCACATCCTGCGGCGCACACCCTTCGTTGCACATAAATGAAACATTTATTTACAAATAAATTATAATAATTAACTCAAATTAATAAAAAAACTGTGCGCACACATCCTGCGGCGCACATCTCCTGCGGCGCACATCTCCTGCGGTGCACATCTCCTGCTGCGCACATCTCCTGCGGTGCACATCTCCGGACACATCCTGCGTCGCACATCTCCTGCGGCGCATATCTCCTGCGTACACATCTCCTGCGGTGCACATCTCATGCTGCGCACATCTCCTGCGGTGCATATCTCTTGCGGCGCACATCCTGCAGCGCACACCCTGCGTTGCACATAAATGAAACATTTATTTACAAAAAAATTATAATAATTAACTCAAATTAATAAAAAAACTATGCGCACACATCCTGCGGCGCAAATCTCCTGCTGCGCACATCTCCTGCATTGCAGAACATAAGATGCACATAAATAAAATTAATAAAAAAACTGTGCGCACACATCCTGCGGCGCACATCTCCTGCGGTGCACATCTCCTGCGGTGCACATCTCCTGCTGCGCACATATTCTGCGGTGCAAATCTCCGCACACATCCTGCGGCGCACATCTCCTGCGGCACTCATCTCCTGCGGCGCATATCTCCTGCGTACACATCTCCTGCGGTGCACATCTCATGCTGAGCACATCTCCTGCGGTGTACATCTCCTGCGGTGCACATCTCCTGCTGCGCACATCTCCGGCGGTGCATATCTCTTGCGGCGCACATCCTGCGGCGCACATATCCTGCGGTGCACATCTCCTGAGGCGCACATCTCCTGCGGTGCAAATCTCCTGCGGAGCACATCTCCTGCGGAGCACATCTCCGGCGGTGCACATCTCTTGCGGCACACATCCTGCCGCGCACATCTCCGGCGGCGGTGCACATCCTGCGGCGCACACCCTTCGTTGCACATAAATGAAACATTTATTTACAAATAAATTATAATAATTAACTCAAATTAATATAAAAACTGTGCGCACACATCCTGCGGCGCACATCTCCTGCGTGCTAATCTCCTGCGTGCACTTCTCCTGCGGTGCACATCTCCTGCGGAGCACATCTCCTGCGGTGTACATCTCCTGCGGTGCACATCTCCTGCCGCGCACATCTCCGGCGGCGGTGCACATCCTGCGGCGCACATCTCCTGCGTGCACATCTCCTGCTATGTACATCTCCTGCTGCGCACATCTCCTGCATTGCAGAACATAAGATGCACATGAATAAAATTAATAAAAAAACTGTGCGCACACATCCTGCGGCGCACATCTCCTGCGGTGCACATCTCCTGCGGTGCACATCTCCTGCTGCGCACATATTCTGCGGTGCACATCTCTGCACACATCCTGCGGCGCACATCTCCTGCGGCACTCATCTCCTGCGGCGCATATCTCCTGCGTACACATCTCCTGCGGTGCACATCTCATGCTGAGCACATCTCCTGCGGTGTACATCTCCTGCGGTGCACATCTCCTGCTGCGCACATCTCCGGCGGTGCATATCTCTTGCGGCGCACATCCTGCGGCGCACATATCCTGCGGTGCACATCTCCTGAGGCGCACATCTCCGGCGGTGCACATCTCTTGCGGCACACATCCTGTGGCGCACACCCTTCGTTGCACATAAATGAAACATTTATTTACAAAAAATTTATAATAATTAACTCAAATTAATAAAAAAACTGTGCGCACACATCCTGCGGCGCAAATCTCCTGCTGCGCACATCTCCTGCATTGCAGAACATGCGGTGCACATAAATAAAATTAATAAAAAAACTGTGCGCACACATCCTGCGGCGCACATCTCCTGCGTGCCAATCTCCTGCTGCGCACATCTCCTGCGGTGCACATCTCCTGCGGTGCACATCTCCTGCGGTGCACATCTCCTGCTGCGCACATCTCCTGCGGTGCACATCTCCGCACACATCCTGCGGCGCACATCTTCTGCGGCACTCATCTCCTGCGGCGCATATCTCCTGCGTACACATCTCCTGCGGTGCACATCTCCTGCTGCGCACATCTCCTGCGGTGCAAATCTCCTGCCGCGCACATCTCCGGCGGCGGCGCACATCCTGCGGCGCACACCCTTCGTTGCAAATAAATGAAACATTTATTTACAAATAAATTATAATAATTAACTCAAATTAATAAAAAAACTGTATGCACACCTCCTGCGGCGCACATCTCCTGCGTGCTAATCTCCTGCGTGCACTTCTCCTGCGGTGCACATCTCCTGCGGCGCACATCTCCTGCGGTGCACATCTCCTGCTGCGCACATTTCCGGCGGTGCACATCTCTTGCGGCGCACACCCTGCGGTGCACATAAATGAAACATTTACTTACAAAAAAAAAATAATAATTAACTCAAATTAATAAAAAAACTGTGCGCACTAATCCTGCAACGCACATCTCCTGCTCTGCACATCTCCTGCTGCGCACATCTCCTGCTCTGCACATCTCCTGTGACGCACATCTCCTGCTGCGCACATCTTCTGCGGCACACATCTCCTGCGGTGCACATCTCCTGCTGCGCACATCTCCTGCAGTGCACATCTCTTGCGGCGCACATCCTGCGGCGCACACCCTGCGGTGCACATAAATGAAACATTTGTTTACAAAAAAATATTATTACATCAAATTAATAAAAAAACTGTGTGCACACATCCTGCTGCGCACATCTCCTGCTGTGCACATCTCCTGCGTTGCACATCTCCTGCGTGCAGATCTCCTGCGGCGCACATCTCCTGCGTTGCACATCTCCTGCTGTGCACATCTCCTGCGGTGTACATCTCCTGCGGTGCACATCTCCTGCCGCGCACATCTCCGGCGGCAGTGCACATCCTGCGGCGCACACCCTTCGTTGCACATAAATGAAACATTTATTTACAAATAAATTATAATAATTAACTCAAATTAATAAAAAAACTGTGCGCACACATCCTGCGGCGCACATCTCCTGCGGCGCACATCTCCTGCGGTGCACATCTCCTGCTGCGCACATCTCCTGCGGTGCACATCTCCGGACACATCCTGCGTCGCACATCTCCTGCGGCGCATATCTCCTGCGTACACATCTCCTGCGGTGCACATCTCATGCTGCGCACATCTCCTGCGGTGCATATCTCTTGCGGCGCACATCCTGCAGCGCACACCCTGCGTTGCACATAAATGAAACATTTATTTACAAAAAAATTATAATAATTAACTCAAATTAATAAAAAAACTATGCGCACACATCCTGCGGCGCAAATCTCCTGCTGCGCACATCTCCTGCATTGCAGAACATAAGATGCACATAAATAAAATTAATAAAAAAACTGTGCGCACACATCCTGCGGCGCACATCTCCTGCGGTGCACATCTCCTGCGGTGCACATCTCCTGCTGCGCACATATTCTGCGGTGCAAATCTCCGCACACATCCTGCGGCGCACATCTCCTGCGGCACTCATCTCCTGCGGCGCATATCTCCTGCGTACACATCTCCTGCGGTGCACATCTCATGCTGAGCACATCTCCTGCGGTGTACATCTCCTGCGGTGCACATCTCCTGCTGCGCACATCTCCGGCGGTGCATATCTCTTGCGGCGCACATCCTGCGGCGCACATATCCTGCGGTGCACATCTCCTGAGGCGCACATCTCCTGCGGTGCAAATCTCCTGCGGAGCACATCTCCTGCGGAGCACATCTCCGGCGGTGCACATCTCTTGCGGCACACATCCTGCCGCGCACATCTCCGGCGGCGGTGCACATCCTGCGGCGCACACCCTTCGTTGCACATAAATGAAACATTTATTTACAAATAAATTATAATAATTAACTCAAATTAATATAAAAACTGTGCGCACACATCCTGCGGCGCACATCTCCTGCGTGCTAATCTCCTGCGTGCACTTCTCCTGCGGTGCACATCTCCTGCGGAGCACATCTCCTGCGGTGTACATCTCCTGCGGTGCACATCTCCTGCCGCGCACATCTCCGGCGGCGGTGCACATCCTGCGGCGCACATCTCCTGCGTGCACATCTCCTGCTATGTACATCTCCTGCTGCGCACATCTCCTGCATTGCAGAACATAAGATGCACATGAATAAAATTAATAAAAAAACTGTGCGCACACATCCTGCGGCGCACATCTCCTGCGGTGCACATCTCCTGCGGTGCACATCTCCTGCTGCGCACATATTCTGCGGTGCACATCTCTGCACACATCCTGCGGCGCACATCTCCTGCGGCACTCATCTCCTGCGGCGCATATCTCCTGCGTACACATCTCCTGCGGTGCACATCTCATGCTGAGCACATCTCCTGCGGTGTACATCTCCTGCGGTGCACATCTCCTGCTGCGCACATCTCCGGCGGTGCATATCTCTTGCGGCGCACATCCTGCGGCGCACATATCCTGCGGTGCACATCTCCTGAGGCGCACATCTCCGGCGGTGCACATCTCTTGCGGCACACATCCTGTGGCGCACACCCTTCGTTGCACATAAATGAAACATTTATTTACAAAAAATTTATAATAATTAACTCAAATTAATAAAAAAACTGTGCGCACACATCCTGCGGCGCAAATCTCCTGCTGCGCACATCTCCTGCATTGCAGAACATGCGGTGCACATAAATAAAATTAATAAAAAAACTGTGCGCACACATCCTGCGGCGCACATCTCCTGCGTGCCAATCTCCTGCTGCGCACATCTCCTGCGGTGCACATCTCCTGCGGTGCACATCTCCTGCGGTGCACATCTCCTGCTGCGCACATCTCCTGCGGTGCACATCTCCGCACACATCCTGCGGCGCACATCTTCTGCGGCACTCATCTCCTGCGGCGCATATCTCCTGCGTACACATCTCCTGCGGTGCACATCTCCTGCTGCGCACATCTCCTGCGGTGCAAATCTCCTGCCGCGCACATCTCCGGCGGCGGCGCACATCCTGCGGCGCACACCCTTCGTTGCAAATAAATGAAACATTTATTTACAAATAAATTATAATAATTAACTCAAATTAATAAAAAAACTGTATGCACACCTCCTGCGGCGCACATCTCCTGCGTGCTAATCTCCTGCGTGCACTTCTCCTGCGGTGCACATCTCCTGCGGCGCACATCTCCTGCGGTGCACATCTCCTGCTGCGCACATTTCCGGCGGTGCACATCTCTTGCGGCGCACACCCTGCGGTGCACATAAATGAAACATTTACTTACAAAAAAAAAATAATAATTAACTCAAATTAATAAAAAAACTGTGCGCACTAATCCTGCAATACACATCTCCTGCTCTGCACATCTCCTGCTGCGCAGATCTCCTGCTCAGCACATCTCCTGTGATGCACATCTCCTGCTGCGCACATCTTCTGCGGCACACATCTCCTGCGGTGCACATCTCCTGCTGCGCACATCTCCTGCGGTGCACATCTCTTGCGGCGCACATCCTGCGGCGCACACCCTGCGGTGCACATAAATGAAACATTTATTTACAAAAAAATATTATTACATCAAATTAATGAAAAAACTGTGTGCACACATCCTGCTGCGCACATCTCCTGCTGTGCACATCTCCTGCGTTGCACATCTCCTGCGTGCAGATCTCCTGCGGCGCACATCTCCTGCGGTGCACATCTCCGGTGGCGCATATCGCCTGCGGCGCACATCTCCTGCTTTGTACATCTCCTGCGGCGCACATCTCCTGCGTGCACATCTCCTGCTATGTACATCTCCTGCGGCGCACATCTCCTGCAGCGCACATCTCCTGCGTGCACATCTCCTGCGTGCACATCGCCTGCGGTGCACATCTCCAGTGGCGCAGATCTCCTGCTGCGCAAATCTCCTGCAGTGACCCTCCCTCGTCGCACACCCTGCGGTGCACATAAATGAAACATTTATTTACAAAAAATAATAATAATTAACTCAAATTCCTAAAAAAACTGTGCGCACACATCCTGCGGCGCACATCTCCTGCGGCACTCATCTCCTGCGGTGCATATCTCCTGCGTACACATCTCCTGCGGCGCACATCTCCTGCGGTGCACATCTCCTGCTGCGCAAATCTCCGGCGGTGCACATCTCTTGCGGCGCACATCCTGCGGCGCACACCCTTCGTTGCACATGAATGAAACATTTATTTACAATAAAATTATAATAATTAACTCAAATTAATAAAAAAACTGTGCGCACACATCCTGTGGCGCAAATCTCCTGCTGCGCACATCTCCTGCATTGCAGAACATGCAGTGCACATAAATAAAATTAATAAAAAAACTGTGCGCACACATCCTGCGGCGCACATCTCCTGCGGCGCACATCTCCTGCGGTGCACATCTCCTGCTGCGCACATCTCCTGCGGTGCACATCTCCGCACACATCCTGCGTCGCACATCTCCTGCGGCGCATATCTCCTGCGTACACATCTCCTGCGGTGCACATCTCATGCTGTGCACATCTCCTGCGGTGTACATCTCCTGCGGTGCACATCTCCTGCTGCGCACATCTCCGGCGGTGCATATCTCTTGCGGCGCACATCCTGCGGCGCACATCTCCTGCGGTGCACATCTCCTGAGGCTCACATCTCCTGCGGTGCACATCTCCTGCGGTGTACATCTCCTGCGGTGCACATCTCCTGCTGCGCACATCTCCGGCGGTGCATATCTCTTGCGGCGCACATCCTGCGGCGCACATATCCTGCGGTGCACATCTCCTGAGGCGCACATCTCCTGCGGTGCAAATCTCCTGCGGAGCACATCTCCGGCGGTGAACATCTCTTGCGGCACACATCCTGTGGCGCACACCCTTCGTTGCACGTAAATGAAACATTTATTTACAAAAAATTTATAATAATTAACTCAAATTAATAAAAAAACTGTGCGCACACATCCTGCGGCGCAAATCTCCTGCTGCGCACATCTCCTGCATTGCAGAACATGCGGTGCACATAAATAAAATTAATAAAAAAACTGTGCGCACACATCCTGCGGCGCACATCTCCTGCGTGCCAATCTCCTGCTGCGCACATCTCCTGCGGTGCACATCTCCTGCGGTGCACATCTCCTGCGGTGCACATCTCCTGCTGCGCACATCTCCTGCGGTGCACATCTCCGCACACATCCTGCGGCGCACATCTTCTGCGGCACTCATCTCCTGCGGCGCATATCTCCTGCGTACACATCTCCTGCGGTGCACATCTCCTGCTGCGCACATCTCCTGCGGTGTACATCTCCTGCGGTGCACATCTCCTGCTGTGCACATCTCCGGCGGTGCATATCTCTTGCGGTGCACATCCTGCGGCGCACACCCTTCGTTGCACATAAATGAAACATTTATTTACAAATAAATTATAATAATTAACTCAAATTAATAAAAAAACTGTGCGCACACATCCTGCGGCGCACATCTCCTGCGTGCTAATCTCCTGCGGTGCACATCTCCTGCGGAGCACATTTCCTGCGGTGCACATCTCCTGCTGCGCACATCTCCTGTGGTGCACATCTCCTGTTGCACACATCTCCTGCGGTGCATATCTCTTGCGGCGCACATCCTGCGTTGCGAACCCTGCGTTGCACATAAATAAAACAGTTATTTACAAAAAAATTAAAATTAAATCATATTAATAAAAAAACTGCGGCACACATCTCCTGCTGCGCATATCGCCTGCGGCGCACATCTCCTGCAGCGCACATCTCAAGTGGTGCACATCTCCTGCTGAGCACATCTCCTAAGGCACACATCTCCTGCTGCGCACATCTCCTGCGGTGCACATCTCCTGCGGCGCACATCTCCTGCGGTGCACATCTCCTGCTATGTACATCTCCTGCGGCGCACATCTTCTGCGGCGCACATCTCCTGCGTGCACATCTCCTGCTATGTACATCTCCTGCGGCGCACATCTCCTGCGGCGCACATCTCCTGCGTGCACATCTCCTGCGTGCACATCTCCTGCGGTGCACATCTCCTGCTATGTACATCTCCTGCGGCGCACATCTCCTGCGGCGCACATCTCCTGCGTGCACATCTCCTGCGTGCACATCTCCTGCGGCGCACATCTCCAGTGGCGCACATCTCCTGCTGCGCAAATCTCCTGCAGTGACCCTCCCTCGTCGCACACCCTGCGGTGCACATAAATGAAACATTTATTTACAAAAAATAATAATTATTAACTCAAATTCCTAAAAAAACTGTGTGCACACATCCTGCGGCGCACATCTCCTGCGGCACTCATCTCCTGCGGCGCATATCTCCTGCGTACACATCTCCTGCGGTGCACATCTCCTGCTGCGCACATCTCCTGCGGTGTACATCTCCTGCGGTGCACATCTCCTGCCGCGCACATCTCCGGCGGCAGTGCACATCCTGCGGCGCACACCCTTCGTTGCACATAAATGAAACATTTATTTACAAATAACTTATAATAATTAACTCAAATTAATAAAAAAACTGTGCGCACACATCCTGCGGCGCACATCTCCTGCGTGCTAATCTCCTGCGTGCACTTCTCCTGCGGTGCACATCTCCTGCGGCGCACATCTCCTGCTGCGCACATCTCCTGCGGTGCACATCTCTTGCGGCGCACATCCTGCGGCGCACACCCTGCGGTGCACATAAATGAAACATTTATTTACAAAAAATAATAATAATTAACTCAAATTCCTAAAAAAACTGTGCGCACACAGCCTGCGGCGCACATCTCCTGCGGTGCACATCTCCGGTGGCGCATATCGCCTGCGGCGCACATCTCCTGCTTTGTACATCTCCTGCGGCGCACATGTCCTGCGTGCACATCTCCTGCTATGTACATCTCCTGCGGCGCACATCTCCTGCGGCGCACATCTCCTGCGTGCACATCTCCTGCGTGCACATCTCCTGCGGTGCACATCTCCAGTGGCGCACATCTCCTGCAGTGACCCTCCCTCGTCGCACACCCTGCGGTGCACATAAATGAAACATTTATTTACAAAAAATAATAATAATTAACTCAAATTCCTAAAAAAACTGTGCGCACACAGCCTGCGGCGCACATCTCCTGCGGCACTCATCTCCTGCGACGCATATCTCCTGAGTACACATCTCCTGCGGTGCACATCTCCTGCTGCGCACATCTCCGCCGGTGCATATCTCTTGCGGCGCACCTCCTGTGGCTCACACCCTGCGTTGCACATAAATGAAACATTTATTTACAAAAAAATAAAAAAATCAAATCAAATTAATAAAAAAACTGCGGCACACATCTCCTGCTGCGCTTATCGCCTGCGGCGCACATCTCCTGCTATGTACATCTCCTGCGACTCACATCTCCTGCGGCGCACATCTCCTGCAGTGCACATCTCCTGCTGCGCACATCTCCTGCGGTGCACATCTCTTGCGGCGCACATCCTGCGGCGCACACCCTGCGTTGCACATAAATGAAACATTTTTTTAAAAAGAAGATTATAATAATTAACTCAAATTAATAAAAAAACTGTGCGCACACATCCTGCGGCGCAAATCTCCTGCTGCGCACATCTCCTGCATTGCAGAACATAAGATGCACATAAATAAAATTAATAAAAAAACTGTGCGCACACATCCTGCGGCGCACATCTCCTGCGGCGCACATCTCCTGCGGTGCACATCTCCTGCTATGTACATCTCCTGCGGCGCACATCTCCTGCGGCGCACATCTCCTGCGTGCACATCTCCTGCTATGTACATCTCCTGCGGCGCACATCTCCTGCGGCGCACATCTCCTGCGTGCACATCTCCTGCGTGCACATCTCCTGCGGTGCACATCTCCTGCTATGTACATCTCCTGCGGTGCACATCTCCTGCTATGTACATCTCCTGCGGTGCACATCTCTTGCGGTGCACGTCCTGCGGCGCACACCCTGTGGTGCACATAAATAAAACATTTATTTACAAAAAAATATTATTACATCAAATTAATAAAAAAACTGTGTGCACACATCCTGCTGCGCACATCTCCTGCTGTGCACATCTCCTGCGTTGCACATCTCCTGCGTGCAGATCTCCTGCGGCGCACATCTCCTGCGGTGCACATCTCCGGTGGCGCATATCGCCTGCGGCGCACATCTCCTACTTTGTACATCTCCTGCGGCGCACATCTCCTGCGTGCACGTCTCCTGCTATGTACATCTCCTGCGGCGCACATCTCCTGCGGCGCACATCTCCTGCGTGCACATCTCCTGCGGCGCACATCTCCAGTGGCGCACATCTCCTGCTGCGCAAATCTCCTGCAGTGACCCTCCCTCGTCGCACACCCTGCGGTGCACATTAATGAAACATTTATTTACAAAAAATAATAATAATTAACTCAAATTCCTAAAAAAACTGTGCGCACACAGCCTGCGGCGCACATCTCCTGCTATGTACATCTCCTGCGACTCACATCTCCTGCGGCGCACATCTCCTGCAGTGCACATCTCCTGCGTACACATCTCCTGCGGTGCACATCTCCTGCTGCGCACATTTCCGGCGGTGCACATCTCTTGCGGCGCACACCCTGCGGTGCACATAAATGAAACATTTACTTACAAAAAAAAAATAATAATTAACTCAAATTAATTAAAAAAACTGTGCGCACTAATCCTGCAACGCACTTCTCCTGCTCTGCACATCTCCTGCTGCGCACATCTCCTGCTCTGCACATCTCCTGTGACGCACATCTCCTGCTGCGCACATCTTCTTCGGCACACATCTCCTGCGGTGCACATCTCCTGCTGCGCACATCTCCTGCGGTGCACATCTCTTGCGGCGCACGTCTTGCGGCGCACACCCTGCGGTGCACATAAATAAAACATTTATTTACAAAAAAATATTATTACATCAAATTAATAAAAAAACTGTGTGCACACATCCTGCTGCGCACATCTCCTGCTGTGCACATCTCCTGCGTTGCACATCTCCTGCGTGCAGATCTCCTGCGGCGCACATCTCCTGCGGTGCACATCTCCGGTGGCGCATATCGCCTGCGGCGCACATCTCCTACTTTGTACATCTCCTGCGGCGCACATCTCCTGCGTGCACGTCTCCTGCTATGTAAATCTCCTGCGGCGCACATCTCCTGCGGCGCACATCTCCTGCGTGCACATCTCCTGCGGCGCACATCTCCAGTGGCGCACATCTCCTGCTGCGCAAATCTCCTGCAGTGACCCTCCCTCGTCGCACACCCTGCGGTGCACATTAATGAAACATTTATTTACAAAAAATAATAATAATTAACTCAAATTCCTAAAAAAACTGTGCGCACACAGCCTGCGGCGCACATCTCCTGCTATGTACATCTCCTGCGACTCACATCTCCTGCGGCGCACATCTCCTGCAGTGCACATCTCCTGCTGCGCACATCTCCTGCGGTGCACATCTCTTGCGGCGCACATCCTGCGGCGCACACCCTGCGTTGCACATAAATGAAACATTTATTTACAAAAAAATTATAATAATTAACTCAAATTAATAAAAAAACTGTGCGCACACATCCTGCGGCGCAAATCTCCTGCTGCGCACATCTCCTGCATTGCAGAACATAAGATTCACAGAAATAAAATTAATAAAAAAACTGTGCGCACACATCCTGCGGCGCACATCTCCTGCGGCGCACATCTCCTGCGGTGCACATCTCCTGCTGCGCACATCTCCTGCGGTGCACATCTCCGCACACATCCTGCGTCGCACATCTCCTGCGGCGCATATCTCCTGCGTACACATCTCCTGCGGTGCACATCTCATGCTGCGCACATCTCCTGCGGTGCACATCTCTTGCGGCGCACATCCTGCGGCGCACACCCTGCGTTGCACATAAATGAAACATTTATTTACAAAAAAATTATAGTAATTAACTCAAATTAATAAAAAAACTGTGCGCACACATCCTGCGGCGCAATTCTCCTGCTGCGCACATCTCCTGCATTGCAGAACATAAGATGCACATAAATAAAATTAATAAAAAAACTGTGCGCACACATCCTGCGGCGCACATCTCCTGCGGTGCACATCTCCTGCGGTGCACATCTCCTGCTGCGCACATATTCTGCGGTGCACATCTCCGCACACATCCTGCGGCGCATATCTCCTGCGTACACATCTCCTGCGGTGCACATCTCATGCTGAGCACATCTCCTGCGGTGTACATCTCCTGCGGTGCACATCTCCTGCTGCGCACATCTCCGGCGGTGCATATCTCTTGCGGCGCACATCCTGCGGCGCACATATCCTGCGGCGCACATCTCCTGCGGCACTCATCTCCTGCGGCGCATATCTCCTGCGTACACATCTCCTGCGGTGCACATCTCATGCTGAGCACATCTCCTGCGGTGTACATCTCCTGCGGTGCACATCTCCTGCTGCGCACATCTCCGGCGGTGCATATCTCTTGCGGCGCACATCCTGCGGCGCACATATCCTGCGGTGCACATCTCCTGAGGCGCACATCTCCTGCGGTGCAAATCTCCTGCGGAGCACATCTCCGGCGGTGAACATCTCTTGCGGCACACATCCTGTGGCGCACACCCTTCGTTGCACATAAATGAAACATTTATTTACAAAAAATTTATAATAATTAACTGAAATTAATAAAAAAACTGTGCGCACACATCCTGCGGCGCAAATCTCCTGCTGCGCACATCTCCTGCATTGCAGAACATGCGGTGCACATAAATAAAATTAATAAAAAAACTGTGCGCACACATCCTGCGGCGCACATCTCCTGCGTGCCAATCTCCTGCTGCGCACATCTCCTGCGGTGCACATCTCCTGCGGTGCACATCTCCTGCGGTGCACATCTCCTGCTGCGCACATCTCCTGCGGTGCACATCTCCGCACACATCCTGCGGCGCACATCTTCTGCGGCACTCATCTCCTGCGGCGCATATCTCCTGCGTACACATCTCCTGCGGTGCACATCTCCTGCTGCGCACATCTCCTGCGGTGTACATCTCCTGCGGTGCACATCTCCTGCTGTGCACATCTCCGGCGGTGCATATCTCTTGCGGTGCACATCCTGCGGCGCACACCCTTCGTTGCACATAAATGAAACATTTATTTACAAATAAATTATAATAATTAACTCAAATTAATAAAAAAACTGTGCGCACACATCCTGCGGCGCACATCTCCTGCGTGCTAATCTCCTGCGGTGCACATCTCCTGTTGCACACATCTCCTGCGGTGCATATCTCTTGCGGCGCACATCCTGCGTTGCGAACCCTGCGTTGCACATAAATAAAACAGTTATTTACAAAAAAATTAAAATTAAATCATATTAATAAAAAAACTGCGGCACACATCTCCTGCTGCGCATATCGCCTGCGGCGCACATCTCCTGCAGCGCACATCTCAAGTGGTGCACATCTCCTGCTGAGCACATCTCCTGCGGCACACATCTCCTGCTGCGCACATCTCCTGCGGTGCACATCTCCTGCGGCGCACATCTCCTGCGGTGCACATCTCCTGCTATGTACATCTCCTGCGGCGCACATCTTCTGCGGCGCACATCTCCTGCGTGCACATCTCCTGCTATGTACATCTCCTGCGGCGCACATCTCCTGCGGCGCACATCTCCTGCGTGCACATCTCCTGCGTGCACATCTCCTGCGGTGCACATCTCCTGCTATGTACATCTCCTGCGGCGCACATCTCCTGCGGCGCACATCTCCTGCGTGCACATCTCCTGCGTGCACATCTCCTGCGGCGCACATCTCCAGTGGCGCACATCTCCTGCTGCGCAAATCTCCTGCAGTGACCCTCCCTCGTCGCACACCCTGCGGTGCACATAAATGAAACATTTATTTACAAAAAATAATAATTATTAACTCAAATTCCTAAAAAAACTGTGCGCACACATCCTGCGGCGCACATCTCCTGCGGCACTCATCTCCTGCGGCGCATATCTCCTGCGTACACATCTCCTGCGGTGCACATCTCCTGCTGCGCACATCTCCTGCGGTGTACATCTCCTGCGATGCACATCTCCTGCCGCGCACATCTCCGGCGGCAGTGCACATCCTGCGGCGCACACCCTTCGTTGCACATAAATGAAACATTTATTTACAAATAACTTATAATAATTAACTCAAATTAATAAAAAAACTGTGCGCACACATCCTGCGGCGCACATCTCCTGCATGCTAATCTCCTGCGTGCACTTCTCCTGCGGTGCACATCTCCTGCGGCGCACATCTCCTGCTGCGCACATCTCCTGCGGTGCACATCTCTTGCGGCGCACATCCTGCGGCGCACACCCTGCGGTGCACATAAATGAAACATTTATTTACAAAAAATAATAATAATTAACTCAAATTCCTAAAAAAACTGTGCGCACACAGCCTGCGGCGCACATCTCCTGCGGTGCACATCTCCGGTGGCGCATATCTCCTGCGTGCACATCTCCTGCGTGCACATCTCCTGCCGTGCACATCTCCAGTGGCGCACATCTCCTGCAGTGACCCTCCCTCGTCGCACACCCTGCGGTGCACATAAATGAAACATTTATTTACAAAAAATAATAATAATTAACTCAAATTCCTAAAAAAACTGTGCGCACACAGCCTGCGGCGCACATCTCCTGCGGCACTCATCTCCTGCGACGCATATCTCCTGCGTGCACGTCTCCTGCTATGTACATCTCCTGCGGCGCACATCTCCTGCGGCGCACATCTCCTGCGTGCACATCTCCTGCGGTGCACATCTCCTGCGGTGCACATCTCCTGCGGTGCACATCTCCTGCTGCGCACATCTCCTGAGGTGCACATCTCCGCACACATCCTGCGGCGCACATCTTCTGCGGCACTCATCTCCTGCGGCGCATATCTCCTGCGTACACATCTCCTGCGGTGCACATCTCCTGCTGCGCACATCTCCTGCTATGTACATCTCCTGCGGCGCACATCTCCTGCGGCGCACTTCTCCTGCGTGCACATCTCCTGCGTGCACATCTCCTGCGGTGCACATCTCCAGTGGCGCACATCTCCTGCTGCGCAAATCTCCTGCGTGCACATCTCCTGCGGTGCACATCTCCAGTGGCGCACATCTCCTGCTGCGCAAATCTCCTGCAGTGACCCTCCCTCGTCGCACACCCTGCGGTGCACATAAATGAAACATTTATTTACAAAAAATAATAATAATTAACTCAAATTCCTAAAAAAACTGTGCGCACACATCCTGCGGCGCACATCTCCTGCGGCACTCATCTCCTGCGGCGCATATCTCCTGCGTACACATCTCCTGCGGTGCACATCTCCTGCTGCGCACATTTCCGGCGGTGCACATCTCTTGCGGCGCACACCCTGCGGTGCACATAAATGAAACATTTACTTACAAAAAAAAAATAATAATTAACTCAAATTAATTAAAAAAACTGTGCGCACTAATCCTGCAACGCACTTCTCCTGCTCTGCACATCTCCTGCTGCGCACATCTCCTGCTCTGCACATCTCCTGTGACGCACATCTCCTGCTGCGCACATCTTCTTCGGCACACATCTCCTGCGGTGCACATCTCCTGCTGCGCACATCTCCTGCGGTGCACATCTCTTGCGGCGCACGTCTTGCGGCGCACACCCTGCGGTGCACATAAATAAAACATTTATTTACAAAAAAATATTATTACATCAAATTAATAAAAAAACTGTGTGCACACATCCTGCTGCGCACATCTCCTGCTGTGCACATCTCCTGCGTTGCACATCTCCTGCGTGCAGATCTCCTGCGGCGCACATCTCCTGCGGTGCACATCTCCGGTGGCGCATATCGCCTGCGGCGCACATCTCCTACTTTGTACATCTCCTGCGGCGCACATCTCCTGCGTGCACGTCTCCTGCTATGTAAATCTCCTGCGGCGCACATCTCCTGCGGCGCACATCTCCTGCGTGCACATCTCCTGCGGCGCACATCTCCAGTGGCGCACATCTCCTGCTGCGCAAATCTCCTGCAGTGACCCTCCCTCGTCGCACACCCTGCGGTGCACATTAATGAAACATTTATTTACAAAAAATAATAATAATTAACTCAAATTCCTAAAAAAACTGTGCGCACACAGCCTGCGGCGCACATCTCCTGCTATGTACATCTCCTGCGACTCACATCTCCTGCGGCGCACATCTCCTGCAGTGCACATCTCCTGCTGCGCACATCTCCTGCGGTGCACATCTCTTGCGGCGCACATCCTGCGGCGCACACCCTGCGTTGCACATAAATGAAACATTTATTTACAAAAAAATTATAATAATTAACTCAAATTAATAAAAAAACTGTGCGCACACATCCTGCGGCGCAAATCTCCTGCTGCGCACATCTCCTGCATTGCAGAACATAAGATGCACAGAAATAAAATTAATAAAAAAACTGTGCGCACACATCCTGCGGCGCACATCTCCTGCGGCGCACATCTCCTGCGGTGCACATCTCCTGCTGCGCACATCTCCTGCGGTGCACATCTCCGCACACATCCTGCGTCGCACATCTCCTGCGGCGCATATCTCCTGCGTACACATCTCCTGCGGTGCACATCTCATGCTGCGCACATCTCCTGCGGTGCACATCTCTTGCGGCGCACATCCTGCGGCGCACACCCTGCGTTGCACATAAATGAAACATTTATTTACAAAAAAATTATAATAATTAACTCAAATTAATAAAAAAACTGTGCGCAAACATCCTGCGGCGCAAATCTCCTGCTGCGCACATCTCCTGCATTGCAGAACATAAGATGCACATAAATAAAATTAATAAAAAAACTGTGCGCACACATCCTGCGGCGCACATCTCCTGCGGTGCACATCTCCTGCTGCGCACATATTCTGCGGTGCACATCTCCGCACACATCCTGCGGCGCATATCTCCTGCGTACACATCTCCTGCGGTGCACATCTCATGCTGAGCACATCTCCTGCGGTGTACATCTCCTGCGGTGCACATCTCCTGCTGCGCACATCTCCGGCGGTGCATATCTCTTGCGGCGCACATCCTGCGGCGCACATATCCTGCGGCGCACATCTCCTGCGGCACTCATCTCCTGCGGCGCATATCTCCTGCGTACACATGTCCTGCGGTGCACATCTCATGCTGAGCACATCTCCTGCGGTGTACATCTCCTGCGGTGCACATCTCCTGCTGCGCACATCTCCGGCGGTGCATATCTCTTGCGGCGCACATCCTGCGGCGCACATATCCTGCGGTGCACATCTCCTGAGGCGCACATCTCCTGCGGTGCAAATCTCCTGCGGATTACATCTCCTGCGGAGCACATCTCCGGCGGTGCACATCTCTTGCGGCACACATCCTGTGGCGCACACCCTTCGTTGCACATAAATGAAACATTTATTTACAAAAAATTTATAATAATTAACTCAAATTAATAAAAAAACTGTGCGCACACATCCTGCGGCGCAAATCTCCTGCTGCGCACATCTCCTGCATTGCAGAACATGCGGTGCACATAAATAAAATTAATAAAAAAACTGTGCGCACACATCCTGCGGCGCACATCTCCTGCGTGCCAATCTCCTGCGGCGCACATCTCCTGCGGCACTCATCTCCTGCGGCGCATATCTCCTGCGTACACATCTCCTGCGGTGCACATCTCCTGCTGCGCACATCTCCTGCGGTGCAAATCTCCTGCCGCGCACATCTCCGGCGGCGGCGCACATCCTGCGGCGCACACCCTTCGTTGCACATAAATGAAACATTTATTTACAAATAAATTATAATAATTAACTCAAATTAATAAAAAAACTGTATGCACACATCCTGCGGCGCACATCTCCTGCGTGCTAATCTCCTGCGTGCACTTCTCCTGCGGTGCACATCTCCTGCGGCGCACATCTCCTGCGGTGCACATCTCCTGCTGCGCACATCTCCTGCGGTGCATATCTCTTGCGGCGCACATCCTGCGTTGCGAACCCTGCATTGCACATAAATAAAACAGTTATTTACAAAAAAATTAAAATGAAATCATATTAATAAAAACACTGCGGCACACATCTCCTACTGCGCATATCGCCTGCGGCGCACATCTCCTGCAGCGCACATCTCAAGTGGTGCACATCTCCTGCTGAGCACATCTCCTGCGGCACACATCTCCTGCTGCGCACATCTCCTGCGGTGCACATCTCCTGCTGCGCACATTTCCGGCGGTGCACATCTCTTGCGGCGCACACCCTGCGGTGCACATAAATGAAACATTTACTTACAAAAAAAAATAATAATTAACTCAAATTAATAAAAAAACTGTGCGCACTAATCCTGCAATACACATCTCCTGCTCTGCACATCTCCTGCTGCGCAGATCTCCTGCTCTGCACATCTCCTGTGATGCACATCTCCTGCTGCGCACATCTTCTGCGGCACACATCTCCTGCGGTGCACATCTCCTGCTGCGCACATCTCCTGCGGTGCACATCTCTTGCGGCGCACATCCTGCGGCGCACACCCTGCGGTGCACATAAATGAAACATTTATTTACAAAAAAATATTATTACATCAAATTAATGAAAAAACTGTGTGCACACATCCTGCTGCGCACATCTCCTGCTGTGCACATCTCCTGCATTGCACATCTCCTGCGTGCAGATCTCCTGCGGCGCACTTCTCCTGCGGTGCACATCTCCGGTGGCGCATATCGCCTGCGGCGCACATCTCCTGCTTTGTACATCTCCTGCGTGCACATCGCCTGCGGTGCACATCTCCAGTGGCGCAGATCTCCTGCTGCGCAAATCTCCTGCAGTGACCCTCCCTCGTCGCACACCCTGCGGTGCACATAAATGAAACATTTATTTACAAAAAATAATAATAATTAACTCAAATTCCTAAAAAAACTGTGCGCACACATCCTGCGGCGCACATCTCTTGCGGCACTCATCTCCTGCGGTGCATATCTCCTGCGTACACATCTCCTGCGGCGCACATCTCCTGCGGTGCACATCTCCTGCTGCGCAAATCTCCGGCGGTGCACATCTCTTGCGGCGCACATCCTGCGGCGCACACCCTTCGTTGCACATGAATGAAACATTTATTTACAATAAAATTATAATAATTAACTCAAATTAATAAAAAAACTGTGCGCACACATCCTGTGGCGCAAATCTCATGCTGCGCACATCTCCTGCATTGCAGAACATGCAGTGCACATAAATAAAATTAATAAAAAAACTGTGCGCACACATCCTGCGGCGCACATCTCCTGCGGCGCACATCTCCTGCGGTGCACATCTCCTGCTGCGCACATCTCCTGCGGTGCACATCTCCGCACACATCCTGCGTCGCACATCTCCTGCGGCGCATATCTCCTGCGTACACATCTCATGCGGTGCACATCTCATGCTGCGCACATCTCCTGCGGTGTACATCTCCTGCGGTGCACATCTCCTGCTGCGCACATCTCCGGCGGTGCATATCTCTTGCGGCGCACATCCTGCGGCGCACATCTCCTGCGGTGCACATCTCCGGAGGCTCACATCTCCTGCGGTGCACATCTCCTGCGGCGCACATCTCCTGCTGCGCACATCTCCGACGGTGCACATCTCTTGCGGCACACATCCTGTGGCGCACACCCTTCGTTGCACATAAATGAAACATTTATTTACAAAAAATTTATAATAATTAACTCAAATTAATAAAAAAACTGTGCGCACACATCCTGCGGCGCACATCCTGCGGCGCACATCTCCTGCGGTGCACATCTCCTGCGGCGCACATCTCCTGCGGTGCACATCTCCTGCTGCGCATATCTCCTGCGGTGCACATCTCCGCACACATCCTGCGGCGCACATCTCCTGCGGCACTCATCTCCTGCGGCGCATATCTCCTGCGTACACATCTCCTGCGGTGCACATCTCCTGCTGCGCACATCTCCTGCGGTGTACATCTCCTGCGGTGCACATCTCCTGCTGTGCACATCTCCGGCGGTGCATATCTCTTGCGGTGCACATCCTGCGGCGCACACCCTTCGTTGCACATAAATGAAACATTTATTTACAAATTAATTATAATAATTAACTCAAATTAATAAAAAAACTTTGCGCACACATCCTGCGGCGCACATCTCCTGCGTGCACTTCTCCTGCGGTGCACATCTCCTGCGGTGCACATCTCCTGCTGCGCACATCTCCTGTGGTGCACATCTCCTGTTGCGCACATCTCCTGCGGTGCATATCTCTTGCGGCGCACATCCTGCGTTGCGAACCCTGCGTTGCACATAAATAAAACGGTTATTTACAAAAAAAATTAAAATTAAATCATATTAATAAAAAAACTGCGGCACACATCTCCTGCTGCGCATATCGCCTGCGGCGCACATCTCCTGCAGCGCACATCTCAAGTGGTGCACATCTCCTGCTGAGCACATTTCCGGCGGTGCACATCTCTTGTGGCGCACACCCTGCGGTGCACATAAATGAAACATTTACTTACAAAAAAAAATAATAATTAACTCAAATTAATAAAAAAACTGTGCGCACTAATCCTGCAGCGCACATCTCCTGCTCTGCACATCTCCTGCTGCGCACATCTTCTGCGGCACACATCTCCTGCGTTGCACATCTCCTGCGTGCAGATCTCCTGCGGCGCACATCTCCTGCGGTGAACATCTCATGCTGCGCACATCTCCTGCGGTGTACATCTCCTGCGGTGCACATCTCCTGCTGCGCACATCTCCGGCGGTGCATATCTCTTGCGGCGCACATCCTGCGGCGCACATCTCCTGCGGTGCACATCTCCTGAGGCTCACATCTCCTGCGGTGCACATCTCCTGCGGTGCACATCTCCTGCTGCGCACATCTCCGGCGGTGCACATCTCTTGCGGCACACATCCTGTGGCGCACACCCTTCGTTGCACATAAATGAAACATTTATTTACAAAAAATAATAATAATTAACTCAAATTCCTAAAAAAACTGTGCGCACACATCCTGCGGCGCACATCTCCTGCGGCACTCATCTCCTGCGGCGCATATCTCCTGCGTACACATCTCCTGCGGTGCACATCTCCTGCTGCGCACATTTCCGGCGGTGCACATCTCTTGCGGCGCACACCCTGCGGTGCACATAAATGAAACATTTACTTACAAAAAAAAAATAATAATTAACTCAAATTAATAAAAAAACTGTGCGCACTAATCCTGCAACGCACATCTCCTGCTCTGCACATCTCCTGCTGCGCACATCTCCTGCTCTGCACATCTCCTGTGACGCACATCTCCTGCTGCGCACATCTTCTGCGGCACACATCTCCTGCGTGCACATCTCCTGCAGCGCACATCTCCAGTGGCGCACATCTCCTGCTGCGCAAATCTCCTGCAGTGACCCTCCCTCGTCGCACACCCTGCGGTGCACATAAATGAAACATTTATTTACAAAAAATAATAATAATTAACTCAAATTCCTAAAAAAACTGTGCGCACACATCCTGCGGCGCACATCTCTTGCGGCACTCATCTCCTGCGGCGCATATCTCCTGCGTACACATCTCCTGCGGTGCACATCTCCTGCTGAGCACATCTCCTGCGGTGTACATCTCCTGCGGTGCACATCTCCTGCCGCGCACATCTCCGGCGGCGGTGCACATCCTGCGGCGCACACCCTTCGTTGCACATAAATGAAACATTTATTTACAAATAAATTATAATAATTAACTCAAATTAATAAAAAAACTGTGCGCACACATCCTGCGGCGCACATCTCCTGCGTGCTAATCTCCTGCGTGCAATTCCCCTGCGGTGCACATCTCCTGCGGAGCACATTTCCTGCGGTGCACATCTCCTGCTGCGCACATCTCCTGTGGTGCACATCTCCTGTTGCACACATCTCCTGCGGTGCATATCTCTTGCGGCGCACATCCTGCGTTGCGAACCCTGCGTTGCACATAAATAAAACAGTTATTTACAAAAAAATTAAAATTAAATCATATTAATAAAAAAACTGCGGCACACATCTCATGCTGCGCATATCGCCTGCGGCGCACATCTCCTGCAGCGCACATCTCAAGTGGTGCACATCTCCTGCTGAGCACATCTCCTGCGGCACACATCTCCTGCTGCGCACATCTCCTGCGGTGCACATCTCCTGCGGCGCACATCTCCTGCGGTGCACATCTCCTGCTATGTACATCTCCTGCGGCGCACATCTTCTGCGGCGCACATCTCCTGCGTGCACATCTCCTGCTATGTACATCTCCTGCGGCGCACATCTCCTGCGGCGAACATCTCCTGCGTGCACATCTCCTGCGTGCACATCTCCTGCGGTGCACATCTCCTGCTATGTACATCTCCTGCGGCGCACATCTCCTGCGGCGCACATCTCCTGCGTGCACATCTCCTGCGTGCACATCTCCTGCGGCGCACATCTCCAGTGGCGCACATCTCCTGCTGCGCAAATCTCCTGCAGTGACCCTCCCTCGTCGCACACCCTGCGGTGCACATAAATGAAACATTTATTTACAAAAAATAATAATTATTAACTCAAATTCCTAAAAAAACTGTGCGCACACATCCTGCGGCGCACATCTCCTGCGGCACTCATCTCCTGCGGCGCATATCTCCTGCGTACACATCTCCTGCGGTGCACATCTCCTGCTGCGCACATCTCCTGCGGTGTACATCTCCTGCGGTGCACATCTCCTGCCGCGCACATCTCCGGCGGCAGTGCACATCCTGCGGCGCACACCCTTCGTTGCACATAAATGAAACATTTATTTACAAATAACTTATAATAATTAACTCAAATTAATAAAAAAACTGTGCGCACACATCCTGCGGCGCACATCTCCTGCGTGCTAATCTCCTGCGTGCACTTCTCCTGCGGTGCACATCTCCTGCGGCGCACATCTCCTGCTGCGCACATCTCCTGCGGTGCACATCTCTTGCGGCGCACATCCTGCGGCGCACACCCTGCGGTGCACATAAATGAAACATTTATTTACAAAAAATAATAATAATTAACTCAAATTCCTAAAAAAACTGTGCGCACACAGCCTGCGGCGCACATCTCCTGCGGTGCACATCTCCGGTGGCGCATATCGCCTGCGGCGCACATCTCCTGCTTTGTACATCTCCTGCGGCGCACATGTCCTGCGTGCACATCTCCTGCTATGTACATCTCCTGCGGCGCACATCTCCTGCGGCGCACATCTCCTGCGTGCACATCTCCTGCGTGCACATCTCCTGCCGTGCACATCTCCAGTGGCGCACATCTCCTGCAGTGACCCTCCCTCGTCGCACACCCTGCGGTGCACATAAATGAAACATTTATTTACAAAAAATAATAATAATTAACTCAAATTCCTAAAAAAACTGTGCGCACAAAGCCTGCGGCGCACATCTCCTGCGGCACTCATCTCCTGCGACGCATATCTCCTGCTGCGCACATCTCCGCCGGTGCATATCTCTTGCGGCGCACCTCCTGTGGCTCACAACCTGCGTTGCACATAAATGAAACATTTATTTACA